>NC_142145.1:31632575-31784090 GCF_024610735.1 Ursus americanus
AAGGGATCATATTTTTGAAATTTCTCTCAGTCAAGAACAGATCTCTCCTTTCTCTGTAATGAAACACCATTACATATATTATTGTAATATATATTGTTGTAACATATATTATTGTAATATATATCGTTGTTGTTGTTGTTGTTGTTGTTGTTGTTTGCTTGGACTCTGGTCAACTTGTGGAGATTAAGAAACATGAATCTGGAGCCAATGGCATGATACTACTTTTGTCAATTCACTTAAGTCCCTGGGCTCCCAGATTCCTTGTGTATAAAACAGAGAACATGAGTATTTACTTTATAGAATTGTTTCGGGAATTTAAGGTATTAACACATGCAGCAGGCGTGTTTTGAATGTAGTGTTGCACATAGCAAACACTCAATAAAAATCATATGTTATATTCACTCTCTGAAATGTTTCCTAGACTACCTAATGTCAGTTTCTCCTATGCAACCAATCAACTCTTCTTACTGGAGTGAGTATGGTATTGCTAAAACAAAGATGTGTTCAGCAACCTCCTCCCCACTACCACATACCTGATCTGTATTTCTCAGCTGTGGTTGATGTTCTCAGTGTTTTCACGCTTCACATCCTGGCTTCGATACCACCCCCTATTCTTAGAATACCTTGCTCCTCCACCCTCTGCACTTTGTTCATGCTAGAGCTTGTGTTGGAAATGCTCACAGGATCCCTTCTTTGCCTCTCAAAACGCATCTTTTCTTTCAAGACCAAGTATAAGCATAGCTTTCCTGAATCATGCCCTGACCCTCCTCTCAGTCAGAATTAATTTTTATCGTAGTTAAACTTCCATGGCACTTTTAGCTTACATTATTATAGCACTTAACTACAGTAGGAATTGCATGTGGTTATTTGTTGACATTCGGCTTCCCCTCTCTATTGTGACTTCCAGATCAGAATGCTAGAGATGCCATCCCACCCAAATGGGGTGATGTGTTCTCCATGTCTAGCAGAGGACATTATACTTCCTGTATATGGAACTACATGTGTTTTAGTTTCCATCTCTAATTTGCTATGTAGCTAATTTCAAAATGTATCACAGTATATTTTTTAGAACTTACTGAACAATAAGTTGAAATAATAGAACTGTTCCTAAGAGGGTAAAAGAAGGAGTATTTGCTGTAAGGTAAGAAAGCGTGGCAGAAAGGAGCATATATATTGAAGATACATGGGATGTTTTCAACTTCTTCCTAATTTCTACCTTGGAACTTAATTCTAAAATAAGAGAGTTTATTTATTACATTTATAAAGCACTTTTGGATCTTAAAATAACCTTGTGAGGTAGACTTGGCCAATACTATTCTCATTTAGCAGGTGGAGAAATTAGGTTTCTAAGAAGTCAAGTGTCATGTGTAAACTGACCAAGCTAGAAATTGATAGAAATTAGAACAGAACCAGGCTTGCCCCACAGTTCAGGTAGCACACAGATTGGTGCTCCATGGGCCCAAATATACACACGGAAGGAGGAAATGGAGACTCAGAATAAAGCCTATTTACTTTCCTTATAAGTTGATTTTTATGGACATCTAAAGGAGAACACTTAGGTTCTCTTGTACTGTGTGTTCATAAAGCATTAAAACAGTATATCAAAAGGTGAAAAGATCAATCAGCAACCCTACTTTCATTATTTGCTAAATTATTTTGACTGCATTGACAGCTTACATGGAATAGAAGGGATTTTTTTCTAACAAATTATACTGATCCTTCCCAACCCAACTTAAGTTCTATCTTAGCTATGAAAATTCTTCTGACTGCTGAGGCCAGCACTGACATTTCTCTCTTCTGAAATTGTGAGTAACAGATTACAATGAGAGTATCACAGTGAATAAAAGAGAATTTCCATTGTTCTCTTATTTTCTAATAATAAAATTATGATATGTTACTTTTGCTTAATTACTTAAAGTAATGAAACACCATTACATATATTATCTTGTTTACTTAACACAACAATCAGTAGGTGTTGTATAATGAAGAATTTATCTGGTTATTTATGCAGGTCCTCAGGAAAAAATTTTATTGGAATTTTGTAAATGATAGGGATTTCTTTGTTATTCATGTTGTGACCCTGAGGCCACACCTGAGTTTATGCTAACAAAGTAATGTATGATGGGTCTGTACATAGTTTCAGGATGGAAGCCAGCCATGCTGGAGAAAACAACCATGTTATTAGAGTGTTGGGGCTTTAAGCCATGTGAGATCAACTTAACTACTCAACCACCAATGGGGACAGGAAATAGAGATGAAAATTGAGTTTAATCTTGTGACCAATAGTTAAATCAATCACATCTGTGTAGGAAACACCTGTAAAAGCTCTGGACACTAAAACTTACACTAAGGCTTGGGTAAGCTTCCTGGTTTGTGAACACGTTGAAGTGCTGAGAGGACAATATGCCCCGAGTCCATGGAAGGGGACATGGAAGCTCCAGATTCAGGACCATCCCGTACTTCACCCTGTGGATCTCTTCTTCTGGTTGGTTCTGATTTTTATCATTGATAATAAAACTGTTATCATAAGTAATGGCATTTTGCTGAATTCTATGAGTTACGCTAGTGAATAGTACTGGTTTTGGGAACCAAGGTGGTAGCAGGAACCACCAAATTTGTAGCCCAGTTGGTCAGAGTTTGGGTGGCCTGGAAACCTGAGAACTTGTGATCATTGTCTGACATGAAGACAGACTTGGGCATCTGTGCCCTTAATTTGTGAGGTCTGCACTAACTCCAGGTAGTGTCCAGAATGACACTGCAGTATTCCAGTGGGGTGACAAACTATGGAAAAATAAAAATAAGCTTTCTTTCACAGCTACAGTACTGAAGACAAGAGAGTTTAGGTAATTTGCCAAAACCAAACAGCAAGTAGGAATGAATTTAGTGCTAGACTTAATTGCATTGCTTTTATTACTCTTATTTACATTATGCTCTCTAGTAATAATATATGCTAACTTTACAGAAGTTAAGGGCAAGGATATACAATCTGTCCCTTTGTTTGCATCAAACACAGTGACCAGCTTTCATTTGAACAAATACAATAATGATCAATATAAATATTCTTATTGATTAAATTCATGAACTTCTTAGTTAAATGCTTCTGCCCACAGAATCCTTACCATGATTAGGATTACATTTAGGACAAAAGGAGTCATGTAAATTGGCGGGCAGGGGAACAAGAGGAAATGGGTGTAAGTAACTGGTAAATGTGGGAGTAGTTGATTCTTGATTTGTAGCCAAAATAGGTTTTCTGGTGGGCTGAAAGACTTTTGAAAATACTTTGTGAAGTTGTCTTTCTGTATGACTAATCTTGTTTGTATTCAAGGATATTGAGAGTATATTTGACCTGTTTCCTGAGGAGTACAGGATCAATAAATGTGGTGCTATCTACATGGAAGAACAACCATTTACCCCAAACTCGGAGCATATATATCTCCATCTGGGGCATACATAGAGGGATTCATCCTCATCAGTTAGGTGACCCTGAAATGAGATCACCTACCTATTCTCCAAAGGGAATTGAACCATCTTCAGGTAGAATTGATATTGGTCCCAGTAGCTACTTGGATTTGATTAGAATAGATCAGGTAGAAATGAGAGGGGTCGTCATCCTATAAACAGGGACTGTCTCCTTGAGATGTCTGATCCTCTACCAAATCTATTCCTATGATGCTCTGATAAGAATGTCATTTGAATTCACACAACCATTTTGCCCTTGGAGATGGAAAGAACACCCCTGAGAAATTAGCTTCCAAAGAAAACTGTCTCAAGCAATTTCTTTTTTTTTTCTATAGACATCCTCAGATGCATATTTTCCTCTATTAATCTAAACTTGTACAAATTAGCAGTATGATGATGTACAAGCTGAACAATAGAATAATTTTTTTTAACTTTAATCATGTGTTTTCCCTTTCATGACCTAGTTGCCAAGGACCTGTAATCTACAATCCTGGCATCTCTTTTTAATTCTGTGAGCCAAAATCCATCATTTCTGAGTATTTTCAAGACAGAGAATCTGAAAGTTTTATTCAGGTAATTAATCAGCCCCCTCCAATTAAGCTCAATTATACCCTATAATCATTGGTATAATTATTGATTGATTAATCTTTCAACTATTAATTAAAAGTCTTAATTAAACTTTTTTCTGATGTTATTTAAGCTAAAATATAATGATTATGCAATTTCCCTAGTATATGCAACATGTCCTACCAGCCTTATGATAAAGTCATAATCTACTACTTATGAATCAATCACTAGTAGAATCTGAAAGTGAGTGAAATAATCCTCATACATACTTCCTACACACATGTGCATGTGTGTGGACACACTCAAGTTCATGGGTAAAAAATTGAGAAGAGTAGCCTATGCAGAATAGTTAAATATGATAAGAATCCTGGAACTATAGATGAAAGTAAACTTTTTCACAAACCTGATAGGCTAGAATCAAGACATGGATAGGTCAAGAAAAAATAAATTTGCAGGATTTTCATTTTTCCCATGTATCACCTGACCTCCCAGCTTTACTCCTGTGTGTTTGCAGGAGAGAGGCAGATTTCAGCTGTGTGAAGCTGCCAGGATGGCTTTGTAGGGAGCTGGGTTTACTGCTTTGGAAAAATTGACAGGAATAGGGAAAAGGAGTAACATATACTCTCAGCAGAAATCCTATTCCAAACACTTTGGATTGTACATCACTTTTAATCCTCTCAAAAACCCTAAGGGAATAATTTATGTCCATTTTATAGATGGGGAAATATAATTGAAGAAGAAATCAAGATTTGAACCCATACATATCAAAATTCTAGTTTGTCATAATATTCTTGATGCGCTTGTGGAATATGCTGGGGGAAAAGAAACAAAAACCCCGCACGTACTTGTTTACTAGAAGAGGACTTTTTTGGAGTCACATAAATGAGGTTCACACAGAAGCTCCATTGATAGCTCGTGACCTAGGTCAAGGAACATAAACACTTGGGGTCTAGGGCTCCTAATCTATATATTGAGAATAACGTACACCTTGCAGGGTTTCTTTTTCAGGATTGATGACAATGGCTAGTATGAGAGGGTCTTCATCAATGCTTCATATAATTTGCTACTTAATATACCCTTTTGCTAAAATTACTAGATCTTGTTTGCTACTGACCACTGTCTGACCTTAAGAAAGCTATTCACCATCCACATACTCCACCCCCCATCTCTGTCTTTTGGGTCTCATAGCATCAATCATAGGAATTCCATAGACCAGCACCCCATGCCATGATGAGGATACTGAGGCCGGGAGAGGGTTAAGGCCTTGCCTGTGGTTGTACAGCTAATTACTGACAGAATCAGGTCTCTAGACTCCCAGTTCAGAGAGCTCTTTCCACCACTCCACATTGTCCCTCAAGCTAACATTTGCCCTACATTTTGTACAGGGTTGTCATCAGGATCAAATATGATTAAATATGGGAAAGTGCTTTAAAAAGTGCAAAATTATGCACAAGAGTGAAGCATTACTATTAATGGGCTTCTTACTTGGCTTCTTTGGGTAGAAACGGAATGTTATTTAAAGTGGCTTTAAAGGGTTTTTTAACTATGAAATGCTATGAAGCCATGTTATTGTGTCTTGCAATGAGAGTATCAGGACTTGACGAGGAGCCAGTGATGTACATTTCACTTCTGTTATGTGAAATTCTATTATCGGTAGGTTGGGTTCCTGACATGATTCAATTGCAAATAGCTTATTTGGGGGGTGATTCCAGGAAACTCCGTTAAGGGAATGGAGAGGTAAGACAGGAAAGGTGAAGAATCCAATAACTGCTATGTTATTAAACCAGTTACTCCTGTGGGCAGCTGGAGTTCCCTCCTCTCCCTCCTGGAAACACTGGAAGTCAGCTTAAAGGGTGTATGTCAGAGGTATTCCACTCAAGCTGATAATTAGGGTATTTATCCACAAATTTCCATCAGACTGTGCTTAAGGGCATCTCACACAAGGCATTAACTCACCTGAACCTTGCTCACAGGACTGAGTGGGCACCCATGGTCAAAGAATAACCTGAGGCAGGTAGTCACCAGTGCTTCTCATTCGAATCTGGTAAGCTTGCTTGAAAATCTGGTGAGCTTGTTGAGGTGATATGAGCCTTCAGCACCAACAACCTCTGTTTTTGTGATCCCTTAGAAGAAAACAAGCTCTCTGTTTTCAAGGTGTCAGCAAAACTTGTCCTTACATATGTTGTCCTTATTTAGGTCAAATCAAAGAAGGACTATATAAATGGGGATTGCTTGGGGCATGAGAATAGTTGAAAAGATGTTTGTGGATGGCAGGGAAGCCTGGGCTCATGAAGACTGCCCCTGCTGTTTCTTGTACCTTATAATCTATATGTTTTCTGACCACATACTATGTCTTCGATGACAAGTCAGTTGATGGAGCTCAAACATAAGCTAGAATGTGAGATATTATTGCATTTCCACCAGCAAAGTTCTAGGTTTCCTTTTCTCTGGATACTTTCCTAATATCCCCAGCTGTCAGAAATACCTTACCAAAACTGCCAACCTCGGTTAGCAACCCTATGCTGTGCCCCTCATTATTTTTTAAGCCTTTCCATTCCTCAGTCTTTGATTTTCATTTAGCTCTTAGACAAAATAACAATATGAGAAATTTATACATGCAAAGATGTGAATGCTAGCCCAGAATTAACAGTTTTTTAATTTCTTTCCAGACGTTTGTATGTTTTTACAGTAGATTCCTAGAGTTCTGAAAAAAATGAACTAAAAACATGAATGCTAAATGGTGACCTTCAGGCACTAAGTAGGAAATCAGCTACTCTATTGCCTAAAACTCTGTTAAGGAGCCATTGAATAATGTAGCCTGGAAACCTTTTTTCCAAGGTAGCCAATTAAGAAAACATAGATATCACAGAGAATCAAGTCATTCCCTTCACCTGGAAATTCCATTCCTAGATTGCAGAGCTGATCCCTGAAGAGTCAATCAGTTCAACATCTCTTCCTAAAGTTGGCCTGCAATACCATCCCTGACTCACATTCGTTTTTGTTAAACATTTATAGCACACATTTTTCACTTTTTGCTAGTACCACATAAGTAATACTCTTACCCCCACAACCAGATTGTAAGGTGCTTGAGGGCAAGAATTATACTTTGTTTACGCTAAACTAGCGTGAAGCCCTCGTAATTTGCTAAGCCAGCGCTAGAGGTGAACATTCATACATATTCGCTCTTTTGCCCTAAGCAATAGATTTGTGATGTGGCTATTCGGCTAATTAGGCTGCCTGAGAAATCAGGTTCAAGGAGATAAAAAGACTCACTGCAGTATTTCTGTACTCTTTTTATGATGCCTACTGTGCCTCATGCAAGGTACAAAGCAGAGCATGGAACTTTATGTCTTCCTTCACAAAATGTCCCATGCCATGTTTTCTCCAATACTCAAGCATCATGTGACTTCCTGTAGAGGATAACAAATGTGTGCACCAGAGTCAGAAGATCCAAGCTTAAGACATTGCCCTGCCACTTACCAGCTCTATGCGAGTCTGACCCTGCATTTCATTGCCTGTAAAGTGAGCGGATGCTTGTTCTACCCCTCTCATAAAGTTTTATAGGCTCAAATAAAATAATGAATGTGGAAGCACTTACCATAGTTAAGCACTTATCATAGTTATTATGACCATGAACTTTGGAGTCAGACATGGGGTTAAATACCTGCCCATCACTACCATTTGTGCAAACTTGACAAATTACTTACCTTCTCTGTCTCATTTTTTTTCCCTTTAAAATAAGAATAATCTTTTTTTTCAGAGTAGTTTTGATGATTAAATGGGATCATTCTTGAAATGGCCTATGACATGTTAAATATTGATAAATGTTAGTTGTTCGGTTATTGTGCTATTGTTGACATTATTATACATTTCCTAGCAAATATATGCCATTGTTATACAGATAACATGAATGTAATAGAAAAATATTGGGCTTTAGAGAGCCATGAATTGGCTTCTTATCCTGGTCTTATTTTGGCAATTTACCTCATAACACCAATGCAATTCACCTTCCTCAACTGTAAAAATCAAAATCACATGTACCTCACAGGGTTTCTGTGAGTTTTAAATGAGATAATGTATATAAGCATGTAGGGAAATATCTGGTAATCCATTGACATCCAAATATTGGATTCTCTGCTTCCCGTATTTTAGATATAAGGGTTGATTTTCAATGCCTTGAAGATTTTAGGGTAGCATTATTGACATTTCTCTGACATTTTACAGTTTTTTAGTATGTTTCTCAAGCCTGCAAATGTGTACCCTAACAGATATCAAAAATCACAAAACACACCTAGTTGTTTGAAGTATTAAAACTATCCTGGAAACATGTTCCCTTTTTTTTGTTTAGTAGAGGGAGGGAAGGGTTATCCTTCTGATAATGGGCAGGGGGTAGGGAGACTATCATCAATAGTCAGTTTCTTCTATGCCAAATGGACTGGAAGCACTTTGAAATATGATTCCTCACTGGGCAGGTGCTGCTGCTTTGGAAATGCTGCAAAGCCCATGACAGATTTTGAACAATGTATGAAATGCCAGCTAATGGATAAAAATATGGTCTACTTTATAAACTCACTTGTGTCAGACACTTAAGTTGCTCCTAAGAGTGGCAGGGATCAATAATGGGCAGAAAATTCCAATCATCAAATAAACAGATAAAACCTCCAATATCCAAGACTTAAATGAATTCCCGTTGGGCAACAATCTCTGTAAAGGAGGAGACTTCAAGCTTTTCAACTGCTGAGCTGGAAACTGAAGGAAGACTTCAGGATCAGGCATTGTCATATCCCCTTTTGCTATTCATTTCTTTGTTCAGAAAAGCCATACTGAGGAATACTGCTAAGAGATGTCACTTTGGCATTTTCTCAATAATGCTGAGACTTTTGACTTTTTGTTTATTGTGCTGTTTAGTCCTCGAGCTCTACCTTACCTCATATGTATCCAGAATCTCCCTGAAATGAAGTGTTGCACCCAGGTGGTCTTGTCAGATAATTGAAGCTTTCTAGGTGGCCTCCCTTACACCATTACCCAACCATGTTGGCTGGGAAACTTTCTGAACAGTTTCATAACCTGCCCTAACTTTTAAAGCAAAGAAACCAAAGAGGAAATCGACATCATTCATTATTGTTCTGTGCAATGGTGCAATCTCTTATCTAGTGCTCTTGATAGCTGTCAGTTGACACATTTGAAGTCACATTCTTTAATACCATCCCCTTTACTTGTGTGCACCCACTCTTCTAACAGACACACGCTCTATTTGTTTTGTGTGTTTGTTCTTAAGTTGAATGGAAAAACTGATTATATATATTTTCTGTAATGAAAGTCATGGATTTCATGTGTGAACTTCTTGACAAGTATTTTGTGAACTTTGAGCCTGTTTGATAGCCTCCCTTTAAGAGTGTTCTTTAGAAGGTTGTTGTGAGACACCTCATTTTGGCCTAAGTGCTTTTATGACCCACATGGGTCTCTACTGGAAAACCTCAAATCTGTACCTACAGGCTAAATCCATTGCAGATAGTGGGACTTGTTGGTCCCTAGGAAAATGACATAAAATATGGTGCTTCCACAGCCTGGAGGCTCATCATTAAATCAGCGTTTTGTTAGTCCTTTTGCACTAATTTCAGCAATGGATTTCTTGTCTTAATAGCTCTTAACAACTTCCATCATGTATCCAATTTTAGTGACTCAGTCACTGCCCTGTTTGGTACTCATTTTGGGTCTAATTCATACCTTACACCCCTAAACGCCATCAATATTTTCCTAAGACTGGGTGCATGGCTGGGTTCTAGACTCTTTTCCACTATTGGACCTCTCTGGTCCCAACTATGCATCTACGTAAATATCTATTTACTACCACTCCCTAAACTTCTCGAATTATTTTCTCCATGTAGATGCTGAGATATTTGCCCACTGGTTGCATTAAAGCTTGACACCTAATTAATTGAGTTTCCTTTTATTGGCTCTTGCTTATAGCTTTCTTATTTCTTAGGCCTCTATCCTGGCAAGTGTTTCTAGTCATTTTCTGGCCTAATCTCTAGTACTGCTTCTTTCTTCCTTCCTTCTTCTAGTACCACTTTCATCAGTGCGATAATGTATTTTAATAGGTAGAATGTTAATAGACCAACATTTTTTTCTGATTTGATATATTCAAATGCCATTAACAAATTCCTGCTATATGAAGCCTGTGGTTCAATTACTTAGAGCTTCTTATTGTTCTCTTCTTCCATGTCTCAGCATTCCTATCTCTATAATTAGAGACAGATACTTCACCTCACTACCCAACCTACCCCTGGCCATGTACAGCAAAGCATACATTTGTAATTCCAGCTTTTGTTTCTTCAAAAGATAACTTCCCCTCTAAAGAACGAGCTGGTGGAAAATTCATGAACAATTTATAAAAAACTAGGTAAACACCACACAATGGCTGCAAGCAAACATCCAAGTCCAGTAAAAAGGGGGAATGTTCTGATTGTAATCTTTTCACACACACACACACAAAGTTTTTTTTTTTTCCACTGAGAAATAAGTACCAATGCTATTCAGATTTCTTTTTTTTCCTCTTCAAAAGTTTTGAGATAATATTTTAAGGTCAAATATTCTCTACAGCTCTAGGTTTTACCTTCAGAAAATATTTATACTTAGCTAATAACTCACATCTGTTGGCTTCTTTCTCTCTCCCCACTCCCCTCTTTTCCCCTAGAGGAAATGAGTACTTGAAGCCCCCTGGGTCATTTCTTTGGGGCACAATAATGGCTCTGGTGAGAAAGGACTACTCTGGCCCAGGAGAATTCCCCCTCTCTCCAACATAAATAAGGCCAAGATTTTCCTCTGTAGGTGTTGACAGACCTAATTACAGTCTGGCCAAATGGCTGTTTGATGTCATAACACTAGAGAAGGATTCTAGGAAAAGTAAAGTAGGGAAAATCTTCTTAAGTGTTCTCTGCTTCATTCACTTGAATTTGCCCCATTAACACAGTAGCCCCCTAACTACCAATCACTCACCACCAACACAAACTTGAAACTTAACACACATTAGCATGCTTATGAAAGAATAGTTTTTCTTATCATGCATGGATTTATACATTGATCCATTTAATAAATGTTAGGCACCAACTGTATACTTTTCTCTGCGCAGTAAATAGAAAGATGAATAGACAGTTTCTCTACCTGATGGATTTTGAGTGATTTTTTTAATTCAGATAATTACTTTGATAAACTAAGTTATAGAAAAAGTTCATAATGGATAAACTTCCAATTTCAGTGATATCTACGTTTAAAAAGCAGATTGCAATGAAAAAGACACTTATCTTGAAAGAATATGAAATTACCAGATTTCCAGGAAACAACTGCAGAACAGTGGAAGTAGGGCCTTGTATTTTATGCATTTCAGACTGCATCATGTTGACAATCACTTGCAGAGCCAGCTTTATGTATTTTGTAAGTGGTTGGGTAGTTTTGTCTCTAACAACATGCTCAAAACTTTTAGTTAAAGGTCCATCAAAATCAGTCAATGCACTGCATTAGGTATTAACCTCATTACAAGTATCACACAAGGCCTCCCAGTGGACTGAGGGAAGAGAGAAGATGAGCAACTTTGTGCCAAGCATGGTGCTAAGTTCTTCATGTCCTTTACCTTATTTGATTTACAACATCAATGAAGCTATCCCTTTTTTCTTCACATTTTATAACTGAGAAAACTCAACATTGGAGACATTGGCATCAGTGATGGAAGCACTTTCTAAAGATTGCCAAAGCTATTAAATGGAATACCTAGGATTTGAACCCATATGTACCTGACTCTGCAGACTGACCATTAACTGCCTCACTATATTTTCCTCAATACAATTAAAACTTGGTGGGCAGACAGGTCATATACAAGGGAAAACGGTAGCCAACAATTTAAAAAAAGCCAAATATGATAAATATGTTATGGTTGATTTGGATAGATAATTATGTGGTATGAGCTTTATCAATCATGATTAATTTTTTGGTTTCTTTTCTCTTGTATTCCTACACCATTTCCTAAAATATCATAGACTCTTAATAAATATTGTTAACTCCATTAATTATTTCGTATTGTAAGTTGTATGCAAAATATTGGAGTGGAGCTGAATTTTGTCTTTAGTGGATGTGATGTCTGGTAGGAGATGAGGTGAGATAGCCAGGATTCTTAGTAGAAATAGATGTTTTCCACCATCTTCCAACATTTCTGACAGACAAAAATGGCTTCCAGAGTTTATGAACAACAGAATCATCTTATTTGACAGGTGTGATTCCAATCTTTGACTCTTCTTAAAGATCAAACTCACTTTTATAAAGGAAGGGATGTCATAACTTTAAATATACTCTTATACGGGCAGCAGGGTTAAGTACCAGGGGTTTATATTGTCTATATATGTGTCACTGCAGTTTTGAAAAGAAGAATCACATTACTTTCCAGACACATCCTAAAGGTTTTGGGAGCTATTTAAAGCATGGTCATAAAGTGACGTGATAGCTCAATTTTAAAATCTACACTAATGGGCAGAACATATCCTTTAATTAGAACCCTCTCTCATTCCAAAGTCATCTCTACCACTTCTTGTCTCATTTTTAAGACTCTAACTATGCTCAGGATGTCCAGATCTAAGCTTTCATTGAATTTACCTGTCAATTTTGTAAAATGACTAGGTTTGTGTTTTGAAAACAAAATGAGCTATTTCCAAAAATATTGTTATTCAAAAATAACTTGTTTGAAACTATTGAGGAGGATAGTATATTTTCTAGTCCCTGGCTTGTACTGTTGAATCATGAAGGTGAATGATCGGTTTTGAATGATTCTTTAAAATCTGTGAGGTCATGGTAGACAAAAGGGACTCACCTATAAAGACCAGTGGAATTAGTCATAAATACTGAATATTTGAGTCACTGTGATGGGTAAGTAGGATTTTCTACAAGTGGCCTTCCCACTACCCTTCAAATCAAATACGTCAGCGGTTTCTGTCTCTGTGTATATATGAAACAGAACCAGTCTTGACATGGTTGAAAAAAATATGCCTTGCCTTTCCCATCTCCTGCACATCAGCACACATGGTAGGCTACATTCCCCGAAGTTCAGAGAGGGTTTTCCCCCGCCCTGAATCTCTACCTGCCACATAGGCCTCTCACAGCTCAGGGAGAGACGCAGCCTGAAATGCACTGCCGGGCTTTGAACGCTCTCTGAATAGCTCTTGTCAGTCAGGAGCCTGCATTTCATGTTTCAGATTTTTCCCAGGGGGCTTTGATGTTAATCCATTTCACACTTCTAACACATCTGTTCTTCTTCAGACTTTCTTATCTTTTCTGAGCATTCAAATATATATGTGGGGGAGAAAAACTTTTGGCTGTCATTGTACAGTTTCTGAAATGAGACTTTCATGATGAAGCACATTCCACCTCACCTCACTGATACTCAGTTCTAACCACACAAGATGCTGTATGTGAGTCACAATTGCTCGAACATTTACTACCACCCCCACTAAGGTCAGATGGCCTGGATGCTGGAAATAATTAAAGAAGCCACTTAGGTATCAGGTAAAAATGCGCAAATATAGCTTGTGGTTTTGCCACTTGCCTAGTCAATGCAAGGTACTGAAAAAATGCAAGGGGCCTATAAGAGCAGTCCTGCTATTTAGCAGCATAAAGTTCCATTGGTCAATGAAGACAAACAAGTACAACATTAAATAATCATAAAACATAAAAAAATAGTTCAGTATGGCAATGCAATTAATTGCACAATGCAACATATGAGTAATTGGTAACAATGACATGACCATTGATTATTATACAACAACAGAGGAAGAAAAAGTGACTCCAAGCTATAGTAAACTGAGAAGGCTTTGGTGGGGAGGAGGTGTGGCCAGAAAGTAGAGTGGGAACTGTGCTTAAGCTGGATACCTAGATTTATCTAGCATGGATAGAATATGTCTTTTTTGTTGGCAGGCATATTGCAGTTGCCAGGATAAGTGATTTGGCCTGGTTTTAGCCCTCAGCGGGCTTGTGATTTCTAAGAGCAATAGAGGGAAAAGAAAAATAAGAATTTTGAAATAAGAATATGCATGATAGTCTATATATTCCTAGAGTGAACTATTATAAAAATTAATACCAAGGTACTTATTCTTTTTTTTTAATGCACTTTCAATCCTATTCTTTTGTTACAAAGTAACTACTCCTATCCTGATAAAATAAGAACAGCTCTGCAAAATGCTACAAAGTGCCATATTAGATCTATTACAGGAATTTAAATGGAGGCTATTGTCAATGTTATCTGTCTTCTCCTTTCACTGAATGAAACATGGACAAATTTAATCTATAAACTGCTTTGCAGAACATTCCGCAGTTACTACAGAATTTCATCATTAAGCATACATGCTACAATTAGCAATGTGCCTCATAGAACTTCTTGTCTGGGATTAAAAGTAACTAAAGAAAAGTGGAATTTTGTTTAGTCTTCACAGGAATTTAGAATCAGAAGCTGAACGGCAATTTTTTTTCATGTTGGCATAAAAGGCCAGACCTTGACCAATGTGGAGAGATTACAGACAGACATATTTTGATATAACTTGAGAAAATTCTAAACGTAGCTCTCCAACAGTAGAAATCCATTACAGGAGAGAATGACCATCCATCCAGCATATTTTAGTAAAAAAATCTGACATGGGTGAAAGCTTGTTTTGGAAACAAGCTTTAGGACTTCTTTCAGTGCTTCCAGTAATTCAGAAATTCTATGATACAGCCATATCATTTTATGTAAGATGAGATGTGAAACTGAATGACTGTCCTAACATGCAGTAACAGTTGAGTGTCATGGGGAGGGGGGAGTCAATGGCTCTGTGGGGTGTATGGCAGTGGGTTATCTTCCATAACCCTTCACGTATCAGGGTTAGATGGATGGGTGCGTGGATGACAGATGGATAGGTAGATAGACAGATAGATAAAAATAACACACATTATAACTATCCATCTATTGCCCTTCTTCTAAATATATACTTAATATTTTCCCCATTGAAAATGATAAGGAAAATGTTGAATGTTGAGCTGCTGGTAGTGTGCTGTCCAAGTCAGTAATGAGGAGGGACTAGGAGCTCAGGGACCTGATCCCACGTATTGATTAATCTCTTTTCCTTCATTAGCCCTAGATGACCTCTTGACAGTTAAAACTGTCCTTGGTATTTCCTTCATAATAAATGACTTAAACAAAATGTGGATAAATTTTGATGATTATGTCAAACATCTGGATTCAACAACAACAAAGAACTGAAAAAAAAAATGCATCTGACATAATAAGATGCTGGCTTACAAAGTGTGAAATCTCCGTTAGTCCTAGTGTTGTATGCCATAAATTTACAACTTCAGCTTTAAAACACAGGTAGCACTCATTTGCTCTTTTGGTTGTGGTATTGAAACATTAAGGTGTTCTTTTTGTGGTATCACTTTCCTGCGGAATTTAAGAATTCAACCCTGAGAGTTTTTGCTATTATTTATCATGGTAACCTATGATATCTGAGCCAATGAGGCTGCTGTGTAAGTCAGCTAATTCCAGACTAACCTCTGACAGCTAATTGGTAAACAAAACAATGAGAAGATTTAAAATATTAAATTAAATCTTGAATTACCTTCAACCCATTAGCACATCGTATTGTTGAGTAGTGATTTCAGTAAATGAGAATTCTAAGTAGAATGAAACACAAAAGACCAAAATTAAAAAAAAAAAAAAACTAATCATACAGATTATCCAACACAGGCACTTAAATTACCACTCCTGTTTTATAGTTATTATCATACCTCTATAATCCATGTCCCTTTACAAGGCTATTCAAGCTATAACACATGACAGGCAGTGCATTGCTCTGCTATTTATAAGGTGCCTTGGGTCATGTTATATGGCATAAGACTAAAGGCAGAATGACTTAAACCACCCAAGAAGTGCAATAATCCCTAACAAATGCACAGCCTGGAGTGTCTTATTGCTGTTATGAAATGAAATTCATACATTAAACTAAGAAAAATTGTCAGACCCAGAGCATTTATTGGGAATAATAAACATGTCTGTCTATCCATTGATGCATTTTTCCAGCCTACAGGAATCAGAAGTGATTGTCCCAGCCCCACAGATTATCTCCTGTGTCTGAGATGCAAACTGCATCCATCTTGTTGGTTTCAGACTTTCCCAACCATCACAAAAAAACCCATTATACCAACATCTTTTAAGCTGGTGGCTTCTTTCCCTGACATTCTCCTGGTTTCCACTAGGTTTGATTTTAGTAATGATTCATGTGGGCTGGAGAAAAACATCAGGTCCAACATGTAATGAAATGCAATGTAAGAATACAATAAAAATAGACTTGAAGAAGAACGTAGCCAACATTGCTTGTTTGGATTATGGTAAACTGAGAGCAATGATGAATGGAAATGCGTCCAACTCAAGGGAGGCATTGGGTGGATAGCACCAGCAGTTAGGAGAGCTGGCTTTATTTAATACCTTTATTAATGACCTGGAAGAGGGAGGGAGCCACACACTAATGAAAACATGAAGCAACACTAAATTGGAAGTTGTCGCAAGCACTGGTGAAGACCGAAAAAATAATACAAGTCCAATTAGAGAGGTTAGAAGTGTAAGCAAAAATATAACCAACTTAAATTCAGTTTGATAATGTATACACATATTCATCAGAGAAAAATAGCATCCAAGTCATGTCTTTGCAAAAGAGAAAAGCTGTTAGAAAGGTTTCCAAATTCAGATATTCCCTGTGTTGAATTTCACAAGTAGCATCAAACACCTAGTTTTACTGACTGTTCTGTTTCTTTTGGGGTATCTTAACGTTATACCCCACGAGACTGCCACTCCACTTCTTGGAATTGGTGATTTATTTGGAGCCTTTACAAAATCTTCAGTGACAAGTCTCATCCTGATGGATAAGTCTCAGTGACAAGGCTGTGTAAATATTATAGAGGAAAACAAGCCCTCCTTCCTGGACAATTATATATATGTAAAAAGAAACAGAGTGTAAGAATTACACAATAAACACACAGCTTCGGAAAACCCCCAAATAAAAATATGTATGTGCAAATGGAAAATATTTATTCACATTGCAAATAAAACACATTTTTTCTTTGATATATGTAGTGTGTGTGTGTGTATGTATGAATGTACAAAATAACTCACTTCAGGGGTCATTTGAAAAGCAAGCCTCCCCAGGCTATATTTAATATTGTATGTGGTGTGTACACACACACACACACACACACACACACACACGCACACACCCCATGCCAAAACAAAAAAGAAAAGTTTAGGGGACTCTTCAGAACCAGTATTTTGTGTGCAGTGAGGAGCACTCTTCCAATTAATATGGAAAAACTATTCTTACCCCTATGAATGTCCACACATAGAAATGTGTTTGTTTTACAATCATCAAAGAGTTAAAGACCCCATTGAATGAAACATTCTTTTGAGTCTCAAGAGAATTTTATGATACCACTGATAAAGAAAACAACCTGAAATAATTGTTGGCTTATAGGAGAGAAGCATGGAAGTTTGGTTTGCTAACACTGGAAGCCATTAATGCAAATTTGTCATGTATGAGGAAAAGCAGTCCCCAAGTGGACAGAGCTAAAGCTGGAACTCTGGAACTCCTGGCTTCCTGTGTAGCTCCCTTTATAAGGGTCTCATTTGTACCCCTTCAGTTAGTGAGACACACCCCCTGCCCCATTCAGTCCTGGGAACACTGCACAGACTATTAGGACAATAGAGGCAGAACTCTGGAGCCAGGCTAGCATTTGCTGACCTCAGGTTGTCTCCCAAATGGACTGACACCTAGTGATTTTAGCATTATGTAACACTCAATTATTGACCGTAGTCACTCAGTTCTTCGAAATGCATTCCAGGTAATGCAGCTGGAAGCTTTGAGTCAATGTATAGACCATAAACTGGATGCCCAAATATCTGGGTTTTAGATCCTGGCTCTGCCCCTGTATGATCTGGGGCAAGTTACTTAAATTCTGTGCCTCAGCGTCCTTATCTGAATAATGGTAACTGTTAGTTACCCATCTCATAGAGTCATCGGGACTTCTCAACAAGTTTATAGAGCTCATCTCCACACAGCCCGTGGACAACCAAAACCTACCCTAAGGTTGTAGTGCATTTTCTGGAGTTCATTGTTTCAAAATCACCATCACTTTCCGGAAACTGCTTCTATATTAGCTTTTTTCATCCTACAAAACATTAACCTCATTGCTAAATGGGGATTTGATAGCACAGGAATATGGCTTTGGGGGAGTGTGAGAGAGGGGGAGAGGAGGAAGAATTTATATTAAAACAATATAAACAACTTCAAATTAAATAATATACATATTTGTTTGTAAAAAGTTATTTGCCTACCCCATCATCAGGAACTTCCTCTTTTATATTCTCCTCCTCAGCCTCCTACTTACATTTTTTCTCCAGTATTTAAGAAACAAAATTGTAGTTTCTTCCTCCCTCCCTTCCTTCTCTTTCTCTCTCTCTATCCTTTTCTCTCTCTTTCTTTTCCAGAACAATTTTAAGTGCTCAAGATTTTAGAGACAAACATGTCCTTGTGTCTCTCTGTAGACCTAGGGTCTTATCAAAATATTTTCTTTCAAAAAGCTGTTTCATAAAAATATCCTGGTGATATCAAATAAACTTAAATACTTTCTTTTCTGTTCCATATGTGTGATTACAAACTTTTCCAGGCGAAGCCAGCACCGTTATTTCATTTTGCTTTCCAGGTGATGAATGTATGAAGGTTATGGCATCAATAAGGAAATAGGAGCTGAAAAAGTCAGGCGACTTTCCCAGGGGGTCACACAAGGTTGTGACAAACCCAGATCAAGCATGCGGTGTATTTCTTTTATTCAGACCTCTTTCCCTGACATGTTTGGTCCTTGAAAATCAGATGCAGTCTACACACACAACAGATCTACTCATTTAAATCAAATCAGCTAAATGTCCTACTAATCAATTGTCTTCAGTAAAGTAAACAAGCCGGATTAGCATCCAAAAATATTAATTGATTGAATCCATGCATTCACTGAACAGGCTTGGCAGTTTCATCTAAAGGGTCAGATGAGGAGAGTGTGTGTTAATGGTTATTTACTGAAGAACTCTCTTACTCACCACCCCATAGAATTATATATTTTTTAAAATCTGCTCCAGGCTCAGAAACAAATTGTTGGACGTTCACAGAAATGTTGCAAAATGAACGAATTTGTCACCAAACAAGAAACACATAATCAGACTGGCTGAATGCGCCCTAATTAGATCTCAGCCTTGGGTTGACACTGACACATGTGTTGAACCACGTTTTCAGGGAGCTGAAGTCTCATTATATGGGTGGTCGGGCTATTGCTATTCTGCTATTATAATTTTACCAGATTTTTTTGAAGTGTACTTCATGTTTCTTTTCTTTAACTTCAGCCTGAGATGGAATTATAAGTAATTCATAGAAAGGTTTAACATTCAAAAACTTTGAAATGCATTGCGGTGATGCCATGTGGTTTCAATATTTAAAAAACAACCACCTAAGCCAACTAATAATAAGAAAAACAATGTTGGAATTCTAAAATTAAAAAGCTCACATTAAAGCCCAGCTCAGCAGTTGTTTTTTTATTATTTTTTGATCACCAAATATTTAAAGGTAATTCTCAATGTTTTGTTGGATGTCACTGAATTTCCCTGTAGTCCTCAGGGGTAGAGGAGCCTTGTTGAGTACGAAGGGGATGGCTATCCCAAGTCTCCAGAAAATGGCATCCACACATGTAGGACAAACTCAAGCCCTCTTAGGACAAGAGTCAGTCAAGACCAAGAGACGATTGGACAATTCAGCAGGATCGGGGGGGTCTAGAATCCACATATAATAAGGTGAGATGGAAGATGAGGGTCAGAGCACTCTGCAGAAAACTGGAGAACAAGGAGCTCAGGAGAGCAGGGGAGAAACAAATGGGCAAGAAGTATCAAACCCTGGATCAGTGCACTTTGAAATGTAAATTTGTGTTGAACTCTGACCGGCTGAGTGTGCACACCTGTGGAAACCTACATCCTAAGATAAACACTTAGCTGGTCAAGGACTCAACATAGTGGCAGGGATGGATGGTTTGTTGGATAGCTCCTGTTTCCCCCATACTCTTTGTAAAGGAGGACATAGTCCTAGCACAGTCTCAGATTCACCTACAGTGCTCTAACAGTTGGGTTAGCTCAATGCTGTTATTTCATATTAACCATAAAATATAATTATTAGACCAAATTTTTCTTTTAAGTAAACCCAAAGTTGCACTTATTTGTCATTTTAAGGACCAAAGGTGGTTGGCGCACATACTCAAGGGTGCAAATCATGTATATTTTTGTAGTTTTTCAATGGAGTTGACTCAATTAATAAAGGCTACTGAGGGATGTGTTTATAGTGAGGAAAAACTAAAGGTCCTAGAAGAACTGGATCAACACCAGGGAAAATAACAAAGAAATGTTAGAGAAAAAAATATCATTAACCAGACGTATATTGTATTTGAAAGCAAAAATTCATTCCACATTAGTCAATATTGTGAATTTCATATTGTACTATTGTACTCCATGGATGTGCATCACCTTTCAAAAGATACACATTTGTCCTCCACGTATATTGCCTCACACATATTATATTGACTTTTTTCTCTGCAAGTCAGAAAATGGGAGGTGATGCTGTAAAATTGGTCATAAAATCCAGATTATGGCTTGCAGTGTGAAGTCTTGGGTCACCTTCAAAACAGAATTTCCTGAATCCCACATCCACCTAAGAAATGACTTCACGGTATTAATCAAGAGATTCCTAAATTTCATAGATCAATTACTACTTCACAGAAAGAGAAAAGCAACAGCTACCTGGGATTCATACTACAAACCTCTTAAACCCACCAGGCTTACAGGTTACAAAGAGTGATCTAAACAGAGCAAACTACCTTCTGAATGAAAGTGGCACTTTGTTAAATGAATAAATGAGAAAAGGAAAAACTCGTTTTATTGTATGTAATATTAAGAATCCTGCTGCAAATTACTCAGTTTATCTCAGGATCGAGTTAATAATAGTGAACACAGTGGGGCTATATGTCTCCAATTCTGTCAGAGTCATTTCAAAGAGGCAGAAAAATATTCCACTACAGTTCTACTTGGTTAAAAGTAGAGGACCTCTTTAAGAAGGCCGTTCACCCCTGACAGATGTCATTTCCATTTGCAAGACCATTGTTCATCTTATTTGGTTAACTGCCTCTTCGGAAGAGTGATATTAAATAGAGAGCATTCAGCAAACATAGCAAGCAAGAAAAACTCTAAGATGGCCTCAGCTCACAGAGGTTCCTAACTTCTCCGGGTGCTTGTGGGAAATAACGAAGCATGAATTGTCTTATATTTTCAACATCTTAAAAACTTAGCAGACACAAATATGTATCACTAAAGGTCTCTTAAGTATTGCAGTACACATTTTCTCCTGATATAAATTGATATTCCCTCTTGTTTTTTAATTTCAAAGTGAAGCTGTGGTAATTGCTACTTGACAACTGGCAATCAACCAACACTTTCAATTCAACTAGTACCTATCCTAGGTTGACTGACTTGCCAGCACTGTCCAAGTTGTCAGCTCCTTATCTTTGGGCAGGTATCCAACATTCCTCTCAGAGCCGCCAGGTCCTCATTCAGTGACTTTCAAACTCTGCTCCTCAGAGTTCTGGGGATTCTCTAGAGAAATGGGTAAACAAGATAAACCAAATAGGTTGGTATGGGCAGTTTACCTAGCTCTGGTCTGTTCTAACTGTAGGCTTATATGTTCAAACCAAGGAACTGCAGTTTTAAAATACTGAGAAGCTACTCGGATGATCTCAAAAGTTTCTTCTAGCTGGCTTTATTGGGTTCTAAGAACAGAAGATTTATGTAACATGATCTTTGCTCTCTGAAAGCTCTCAGATCCAATTGATTAAAACAACAACTACAACAACAAAAATAAACACAAGAAATAGTAAAATCTTTTAAGAACAAGAGCTCAGTCTGGGTGGTCAGATGACAAAAGTCCTAGGAGCTCAGAGATGGAGCAAGGAGAGAATACTTCAACAATGATGGGCAGGAAGGGCTAGCCCAGCAAAGGAGGAATGGGTCTGTGTGGATACGCATGTGCAATGTCAGAAGAGGAATGGAAATGGCCTATGGGGAAGACACATAGCCTCCCCAGAAATGTTTAGTGGGAAGAAACGTTGCCCAGCAATTTCCCAGCCAAACACTAGTGGGTGCTAAAAAACAAGACTCCTCAGGATCTTGAGCAGACTCTTGAGGAAATTAGTTTGGCTGAGTTTATTAGACAGGGCAAAGACTAGATAGAGGAAACTCATCCGGGAGAACATGTGGTGATCTGGCTTAAGTTTAGTTTGTGAAATGTAGAGGAAGTAACGAACCACTGTTTCATTGAGACAGCATTATTTTTATTGAAACTCACAGTATTATCATCTAAGCTTCTTTGGCTTCTCATTTACTATTGAGCAAGTTTGCTTCCTCCCCCACCATCCTACTCAAAGCAATAGATTATGGATTGTAACAGTACTGCACAAGCTCTTAGGAATCTGGTGACCTGTGGGTAACAAATCTAGTTTAAGACCCAACATTTCCATCATGCCCTCACTTTCATTTCTTTCTGTCATAGGCAAATCATATATTAACGTGTTCCCATTTCCTGGTATGTAAATAAATTGACCCACATGAGTGGATTAGGTGAGAGAGGAAAGGGGATATTGTTTATAAAATGTGTGGCTGATATGCTGCTCACCCTAAATGGTAAACAGGATTTAGCCAGGTAGTAATAATGACCTAGAAAATCGCTGGGGAAAATGAAATTAAGCTTGTTTTTTGTTTGTTTGTTTTTGTTTTTGTTTTTGTTTTGTTTTCCTTTGGATCAAAGAATAGTGTGTCAAACTTGCAAAGTGGAAATGTTCAATAAGGATGTGGTGGTGGTGGGATGGTACTGAAGAGCTATAGGAAAGTCATCTGTGACAGTTTAAAATGTTTAAATGTGCTCATCTATGAATTACTTTTGATGCTGGTGACACTTCTTTAAGATAAATAAGAGAGCACTGCCAGATGAAGGAGCTTGGTTTTACAGAGGTGAAGCAATTTGTTAAAGGTAGAAATTAATTAACAGTGAAGAAAAGTTTGAACCAGCGGTCTTATCTGGTCTCTGAAAGTGAAGATAATAGGAGAAATGTTATAACAATGTTAATACTAAGTAATCATAGAGACAACATTAAATGAATAATTACTAAGTATTAGGGAATGTTAAACTTCACAATGACATAGGTCACTGTTATTTTCTTCATGATAGATTGGAAGAATCAAATGCTTAAATAGGTCTAGTAATTTGCTCAAGTTTAGCCCCAACCAGTGGAACCAGGGTTTTGCCCCAAGTTTCTCTGACTCTAGAATCTGTGTTCTTAAGCACTTTAAAGATACAAAGCTCTGTCCAAAATACAATGTTAGAAAGGGATTTTACAGATGTGGTTCAATTCATGTCTGGGGTAAATGAGAAAGTAAGTTACTTCTGCATACTCTGACACTGCCAGCCAGATAGGAATAATTAGAGGATTCAGCAGATTTTAACACTTGGGAATGAGAGTTGATAAGAAATAGCAGTCTTTTTTTTTCAAAACTCCTCTAGTCCTAGAGAGAAAAGTAAGGGCAGAAAGGGAAACCACACAGAATCCAAGCATACCACAGAGTGAGGGTGTAGACAAGACGTAAACTAAATCCAAAGTCCAGGCTGTAGGGAGATAGGAGAGAGGTCAGTTTGAAATGCTGTGAGTCAGACTCAGGGGTCCCCATGGTTCACTGAACACCAGGTCTTTTGACACAAAGCCTGCAGTGACAGCTATCAATCTGTCCGCCTCCGCAGTGTTCTGACACTGGCTGGTCTGTTGGTCCCAATTTATTAGTTTATTCCCATGGTTACAACCTCACCTGCTGGTCATTGTTCAGTGTTCCATATGTGAACAGTCAACTAGACTTGGGCTAATCTTTACAATAGTGAAAGGTCAGTTAAGGACAGGCAGTATGTACTCAAAACAATGGGTACTCAGGAGACCAATATTCATTTCTTGAGGATAACATGCACTTTACACACACAGAATGCTTCTGAATCTGCTTTACCCAGCAACTCCCAGCTGAGATCCTCAAGGAAGTTTTTCACTTCTAGGCTTTATCCTGCATCACACTCTGAGTCAGTCCTAATAAGGGAGGGCATTCCCAGTGTCAGATCTGTACTTTACTTCCCCTACCCCTTAGCCTATTAGAAATTAGACTGACGTCATCCATCTAGACCTAGGACAGAGGCTCCTGCAAAATGTAGGTCCCCTTCTTCTTTTTTTTTTTTTTTCCTTCTCCAAGTTCCTAACACTAACAATGGCCTTGATTCTGTCTATCCTTCCCTATCATCACCCTATACCTTTCCTCTTGGCTCATTTGCCTAAAATTAAACCTTTGTTATCTTGGAATTCTAGTTAGTCAGATTTCCTGGCACTGTATTATGATAAGAATTATGCTATGAAATCAAATTTTGAATTCAGTGTCCAACTTTACTCTTCTTGGGCCTTTTTCCTCCTGTGAATGAAGAATAGGTTGTGCCCAAGTCCCAGGATAGGATCTACTGCCTGGCCCAAGGAAGGAGATCCTAATGATTATCGCTCTTCTCTCTGACTCTCAGTACTGAAAACCGTCTCCCTTATTTGAGCCCCAACCCTGACTCTGATGCTTATCTGATTCTTGACAAGCTCTTATAAGGAACAGTCCTCTTGATAGTTCCAGGAACCCTCACACTTTCCTCCAACAACTGTGACTGCAATTAAAGGAGAGGGAGAGGGAGAAGGAGAAGAAGAAGAAGGAGGAGGAGGAGGAGGAGGAGGAGGAGGAGGAGGAGGCGGCGGAGGGGGTGAAGAGGAGGGGGAGGAGGGGGAGAAGGAGAAGAATGAAAAAAAAGTTCTGGTGACTGAGACAAATGGTCAGTTGTGTTCTATTGAACATACTATTGTGAGGTTCTCACACAGTTACAGTTTGTGCCTCTCTTTGGAGAGCTTGCCATTTAGTTGAGAGGAAGAGCTAAATATCAAATGATAGACCATCTTATACTTATTTGCAGGAGTCCAAATCATATTGTAAGTGTGTGAAACTGGAAATGCGTGAAGGGTTGGTAAAAGCTGTATTAATGATGATGACTCCATTCTTGAAAGCCAGACTGTTGACTATTACCCCAATAAGGATGATACTGTTTTATAGATGAGGAGACAGAGGCTTAACTATCATCCCAAGATCACACAGCCAGTGTGACTTGAGAATTATAAAGTTTTGCATTTACTGTAAGTCTCCCCCCTCTCACTCACCCCATGTTACCATGGAGAAAAAATAGAACAAAAAACCTCAATGCTGGAACTTAGAGAAGGATGCAATTTGAATTGTTTGAAAGTATGAACAAAAGGAGTATGATTTGAACCCATATGGCTTTGTCAATGTTAATCAGTCATTTGTGCCAGTCAATTCTCATTCAAATGGAAGAAACCAGCATGTGATTTATTGAGCAGTCTGTCATTTCTACTAATTCCATCAGGACTCTAATAGTGAGTACTACCCAGCTACCATAGTAAAAATCCGGAAGCTCATCGGCACTGGTTCTGGGCAAAATGCGGTCCTGGGAGACTGGGAAAGAAAACCAGACCCATTTGCTGCAGAATCAGCTAGTTCCTACCCTTACTACTTTCTCATCTGCAAATGGCTTTTTTCCTTTTTTCCAGCTGTTATCTGTTTTTCAGCTTGCAGTTTCTCTAATGAGGTATTTGGTACTTAATCTTTCAGGATAATGAATGAGTTCGTCTCTCTGTAAATGTGGTTCCTGTCCTGGGAGCACTGTGGTGGCTCATCAGGATGCCAGGCTATTGTTTGTCAGGATTCTATGAGGCTGGCTTCCGTGAATGTGTCTGACATTGAGATTACAGTGCCTCACAGAGATGGGGCATCCTGGGAACGGCAAGGCTGTGAAGACAAGCACCTCACCTCAATGAATATAATGGCTTAGAATCACGTGGTAGATTCTCAAGAGGAGTGAAATGGCATGGCAGAGACCATTCTATGAATTAGTCTTGTCAATAATTTAAAGTAATTTTTTCAAGTTCCTAAAATACTTGTGCACATATACACGCTATGCTAAAGCTGCATATTACAGCCACTAGCTACTGGCTATTTAAATATAAATAAATAAAAGTTAAATAAAATTATAGATTTAGTTCCTCAGTAGAACCAGGCACATTTTATGTGCACAATAGCCATGAATGACTAATTTCTTACTAGCATTGGACACCACAGATGTAGAACATTTCCATTGTTTTACCAAATTCTCCTGGACAGCACTATTCTAGAAGAATAAACAAATGAATTTAGCATTCTTAATTATTACCCTACTAATTACATCAAGCACATACCAATATAAATAAAGCAGTTGGTACATGTTCTGTCTAAACAAAGGGCAGAAATCTAGGATTACTCACCAGACATAGTTTAAAAACCATGCATTTACCTACATAGGACTAGAGAATAAATTATTAATACAATTCCCCAGACTAAATAAACCACTGCATACAACAGGGATAAGGAACTGCCTATTGCTCAGTTCCATTCACAGAATAAGAATCAGTAAATCCTCTCAAGTGGCGTGTGCCATGGTATGATCCCAAGTTCACCTGCATCACAATAACCTGACCAGAGAGTTTAATAATAAAATTAAAGTAGAGTTCTGGAATCTGCATTTAATAAGCTCTCCAAGGACCTTTCTTACATTGTAATTTGAGAATATCTGCAATAGAGTCAGAGAAAAATGACCACTTGGTCTCTCTTACTCACTTTTCAAAAGAAGACTGAGTCAGACTTTTTGGATTTGAATCTTGACTCAGACAACTGTATTTCCTTGGACAAGTTGCTTTCCCAGAAATTTTCCAGTGAAATTCTCCTCTAATATCATTGGGCAGGTTTACTGTGCCATATGCCCTTGAGTGAACTCAGAGCAGGTAAGCAGAATAAATGGACGTGATTGCTTAGACTAATTAGCTTTCATCCCAGGACAGGAGAAAGTGCCAGGGAGTACATGGTGATTCAATACAAAACAAGGTTCGAGATCTTTACCAAGGAAGAAGATGGGTGGGATGGCTCTTGGGAGGTAACCAACAGCGTCTGGCACAGAATCCTCTCTGATGTTCACATATGCCTTATTATCGCTACTCCTACGTGATAGATGCATACAGCAAACCATAGAAATGTTAAAGTACTTTCTCAAGTCTGCATAACTTGTTGATTAAAGATTTATAATTGGAGGCACTGTTGAGGGTGCCTTTTTTCTACAGTTACACACAGATGACTAACACTGACTTGCTTTTCTTCTTCTGTCATAATATTTTCTTTTTTATATGTCCTTTCTCTGTTCCTTTCATATTTTATGCAGGACATCTCCTTTGCACATCATCCAGCCACCCCGCCACCACCACCACTGCCTACCTTCTTGGTACCAGGCTCAAAAATATACCATAAATTCCCTTTTCTCTTCCCCTTTAGGAACCATGTTATGGGATTTTGAATTTGTCTATTTGATCTCAGTCATTAACCATACAAAAGGGTAATCCTACATTCCATTTAGGAATGTATGCATGTATTATATATTCATTTTCTACCAACAAGATAAAATGGACAAGAGACCCAAAGTTTTCTTCATTGTTCAGGCTTAGAAGTGATATTATAAATAGGAGGAAATCTGACATCTCTTTATCATCAATGGGGAAACCAGATTGTAGACTTTTGAAGATGTGGTAGGACGACCAAACAAGAAAACACATCTCAGAAGGAAAGGAAGCCAGTGCCCTAGAAGTTAGAAACCCCCAGTCTGTTACAGTTTTTGCAACCATCTGGCTGCATTTCAAAACCTCATGTTTATGGCTTTGGCCTTGCTCTCAGCTTTCTAGCTATCCCAGGCAATGGCCTAAAAGGAAGATGGTAGTTTCAGGTGAGGAATAGGAGCAGAGGGGGATGGTCACTTAAGGCATGGGGTCCTGTTATTGTCACCATGCATTTGATTCCTTAATTATTAAGGAATGAGTGTAGAGAAAATAAGGGAATATAACAAGCATTTTCAAATAGGCTGTGCTTTTCCAATGTGCCCATGAGGAAGCACCTGTTTGGGTTATGCTCTTTATGGCAAGGATGTTTTGGTGTTTCTGTATTTTTGTTTCTTTCCATTTATTTCTAGGAGACGATTTTATCTTTGATCATTTAATTCTGGTAATAGAGTTCATATTCATCCTCAAAGTGGCAAACTATCCAGCAGAAGCAACACTTGACTGAGTGTATAGCAATTTAGGTAATCTACAATAAGAATGACAACTATGCCATTTAAGGCAGGTTATCTGTAATTTCTTAGCTTTTATTTCTCTAATTGTAAGGTAGAGGTAATACCAAAGCTACTGGTATATCTAAGCTCACCCCCAACAAGAGGGAAGATTAGCTGAGATGATTAGAGCACTGTATAATGAGATGGAAATTATAGTTTGGATCTTCATCTGGGTCAACTGATATAAACAGTTGCAAACAGCATGGTAGCAACAATGGCAATGAATATCTTGATCTCCAAATTTAGTCATATATTCTGTCCAAGAATTTCATAGATGCTTGTAGTTACATGCAATACAATTGGTAGTATGACTACTCTGCAGAGTCACCTTCCTGTCAGGGGAAAATGAGTTAAAATGCAAGTCCTCCGCTCTGTACAAAGAGATGCTTATGGGAAAATGTGAAGTCACTGGCATCTTCGTTGAAATCATGGAAACATGAAAGTGGAGCTAGAAATGAAAACTTGAAAACAGGGTAGGGGATATAAAAAGGAGTGGCCAGTTCGGGCCAACTGTGCATTGTATGGAAATATGAGACATAGATTAGCCATGAAAGATGGAAGTAAGTCTAGCAGAAAGAAGGGGGTAATCTATGTGAAAAGGACAGCCAAAGGACAGAAGCATGACATGAAAAAAAGCCATGAGAATACAAGGTATGACAAGAAAGGAAATTTTGTAGATGTAAAGATTTGTGTTTGATTATAACAGAGTAATCTCAGAAATGCATTATGGGGCCCAATTTTTTATCAACTGAAATGACACTGAATACAAAAGGAAAAAAATTGACTTTTTTTTTCTAGAAGTGTTAGAGATATTTGAGATTTGCTCAGTAAAAGTATATCTTTGTTTTATGTTATTCTGATGAGGTATTTTGATTTTAAATTTCAGAGTAACCATGAAAAATAGTAAACTTGTTACTCTCCTTTAGTTTATTACAACAATTTTGAAAATGGAGACAGTGGAAAAAAACAATGACCTACCTTCGCCTAACATGTATTACAATCACACCTTTGAAGACCATGTGGACTCTATAGAACAGGAGTTAGTAAACTACCTGTCCATGGGCCACTTGCAGCCTGCTGTGTTTTTTTAAATAAATAAAGTTTTATTGAAACACAGTCATATCCATTTACATATTTTCCAAGGCTGGTTTTGTGCTAGAGCAGCAGAATTGAGTCAAGAATTGAGACAGAACATGTGCTCTGCAAAGCCTAAGATATTTACTATTTGATATAGATGTCAGCATATACCATTACTATCAAGAAAGACAATTGGGCAACTAATCATGAATTAATCAATTTTCAAGATATAGATAAGAGCCGAAAGGGATTTGTAGGGTGTGATTGCTCTCCCCCCCCCCTTTTTTTAAAATCTCTCTCTTTTTTTTCCCGAAAGTCCCTATTCTTTCCTAGCATCACATCTCTTATATCAAAAAGGAGTAAAAATAGCATAGGTAGGGAATAGAAGACAGTCTTGATGATGACTTGCTCAAATAAGAAAATGTTTGGACACAATCTGAGTGTGAATTGTCTTCCACTGATAAAATTTACCTTGCCAAATAATGCAGACTTTATTATACATTTCTAAATCTGGTTACATGTCTATGAATTTTAAATGTCTTCAGTAATTTTATTTTCCCCCTGACATCCACCAGTGCAACTCAGCTGATAATTTTATGTTCCATATATGGATAAGGGTCTGTGTCTTGGGGTGAGACAATCTTTCAAAATGAGTTTCCAGCCAACCACTTCTTGTTTGGCTCTCAGAAAAGTCTTAGGCTCTCTAGGGGGTAAATGAATATGTAATTATATAATTAGGCTATTGCTGCTCCTGTTTCTCCCATAAAATTGTCTGGCTGTGCCACAGGACAAGGTCACTGAACAGCATTAGACTAAAAATGGAAATACACTGATTGGAGAAGCTGACAAGAATGACCTGCTGTGGACGGTTTTGCGTGGGCATGAGGCCTCATGAGATCACCTCCTAAATTAGATTCCCCTATAGTTGTACTCAACCTTTTCCTAATGTGTTTTTTCCTCCTCTTCCTCAATTTTAGGCAGAATAGGAAGCCACCCAGGTAATTTGATTTGAAAGATAAGAAAGCTGTCTAGCCCAGAAGAAAATGCATCTCACTGTTCACTCTGGAAATAAATCTCCACTATTAGTGCATTGTCCCTTAACACTAGGAGCCAGTGCAGGAATGGGAACATATGGAATTCAGTGATTGCTGACCAGGCTCTGGATACCCCATTACCCACAATTTTCCCTTAAATCTTTTCCTGAGTCATACTGTCTCCCTCCTTCCTGAGTCATAGTGTCCCCTAACATAAAACTGAAATATGTATAATTATTATCCTGAAGAATATTTTAACGATTTAAGTACATAACATATGTGAATGGTTCATTTTAAATTATAAAATTATAAGTAAAGCCTTGTTTCTCTAAGTGTCCCATTTCAAATCCCAGCTGCCTCATGGAGACAGGCATTGTTCTCATGCTGGTGTTATAATTTCATTAGATCATTTCTCTCTTGACAGGTAAGGGCAAGCCAGTGAGTATTGGTCCTCAAAAGGTAGAAAAGGGAGTAAAAAGACGAAGTGGTAGGGGGAGGGAAGATCTGTATATGGGAGTATTTTTTTTTAAGTGAGACCTAATTATTTTGAGATAAAATATAAAGACTGGTTTAGGGAGCAGGAAGAGAATATAGTCAGAATGGTGAGCCCACAGCTACTACATACAAACTTCGTACAGTTCAAAATTTTACCAAAAGAAGTCCTAGTTCTAGCTACTACTTTTGTTGCAGCCAAGCAAAGGAGATTGAATCTAATTTTTTGCAAATTTTAACCAAATGGAAAGATTTCATTAAAAAATTAATTTCCTAGGGAATGAATGAGCCCCAGGAATATATTTCTGCCCTTGAATGAATCAAAAAGAAAAAAGAATAGAAGGGCAGACTTGCCAAATGCTTATAAATCACATGTGCCCCCAAATAAGCTGCATCCCTAATAAAGACATGCAAATAGCCCAGGAAAGAGGCGTGCAAATCATCCTGCATGTAAATCACAGTAAGTGGGTGCTAATACATTTTAGCTTGACTGAAATGGCAAAATTTCAGAGGAATTAGTAGAAGGTGGGAATATTTAGAAAGCAGATGGAATACCGTTAATCATTTGATGAAGTACAGCTGGACCCTATAAATTACTTTAACACATTTTCTGTCATTTCCAGCATTATCAGGGAATCATTCCCATACTAGGTACATTTTCTAGGTCTAAATTAAACTTTATTTTATATGAATTCCCTCCATGTTAGAAAATTTTTCATTCTTACTATGGAGTCTCCATAGTTTGGAATTAAGTCAGTGGTTCTGCAGGTGCCTGTATTGAGAATTGTCTGCCTGTGTTTTTCCTAATCTTATTGATTCTCAAGGCTGCCACTCCCATCATGGAAAACATTCCATCCCTCCAAATCTCCCTCATCATTTAATCTTCTCTCTTCTTTCCTCAGCTATAAATGGATTTATTATTTAACTGAATAATTATATGATGTAACTCTGAGACATGTTTAGGGATATTATAAAAGAGAAAAGTGCCATTTGGCTAGGTCTTGTTTTCACTCACTTTAGTCTCATTTATGTTCCTGGTCCCTATCTAAATGGCTGTTGATATCTTCATTCTTTTAAGATCCTAGGGAATAATAATATATGACATGCTCATTGGTATTTGACATGAAGAGCTGTGGAAAAGAGAGCCGTATTCCAAAAGGTTTTAATGGTGATTGATTTATATTAGCTTTGAGTCACACTTGAGTTTGTTTTTTAAACTTGCTGCTCATAGTTGGAACACATTTCTGGTAGTTGAATGGTTACCTGAGGGAAAAGGTGGCTTTGCAACCATCTTTGATCACCAGAGCTATCCACTAAATACTACAAATGAGTTTTATTGGCTCAAGCCCAGGCAGACTGAACTGCTTAATCTGCTATTAAACTGAAGCTAGAAGCAGTGATTTGAAAAATAGAGAATTTGCTTTGTAAAATGGTTTTTTAAAATTTGAGATTCATGTACATATAGTCACCCCCTCCCCACAGGAACGTACAGGGTCCATCATATCCCCACAAAGGACAATGATTCTGTAAATGCTTGTCTGCTTGCATTTGACATACCTCCTAAACTACCCAAATATATGCAACTCACTTTATTCTGGTAGAGGAGAAGAGCATCTGAGATGTGTTTTTTTTTTTTAAGATTTTATTTATTTATTCGACAGAGATAGAAACAGCTAGCGAGAGAGGGAACACAAGCAGGGGGAGTGGGAGAGGAAGAAGCAGGCTCATAGCAGACGAGCCTGATGTGGGGCTCAATCCCATAACGCCGGGATCACGCCCTGAGCCAAAGGCAGACACTTAACCGCTGTGCCACCCAGGCGCCCCTGAGATGTGTTTTACTCCTACTATGGAAAAGTCTCTATTTGGAGACAGTCAAGTAGATTAGGCAAGCTTGATGCGGAACCTCCTTTGTAGCCTCGCCTGACTCCTGTGTGGACCTGTAGAAATATGTTAGATGCACTGGTGAGGTCTGGTCCCTCCAGCCACTGAAGCAAAAGGTTCCAGTACAAACTGATTCCAGCTCCTTTAACCAAAATCTACCCTTTTCAAATAGCACACACTTAGATGAATAACGGCTCTTCCAATGCTCTGCAGTCACACACATACATGTACACACATGCAATCAAATCCCATCACATGTGCTAAATGCCTGTGCCTCTACATTCAAGGGTACGGAGGAATCAACAACATCTGGAAAACTTCTGGGCTTTGTTTAGGTCTGGAGGGATGGCTTTGAGTGAGTAAAAGGAGAACAAAGGCCTTCATGAAGAATGGAACATTTGAGCAAAATGCTATGGCAAGAAAGTACAGAGCAAGGAGAATTATGAATGAAAATAACTGTGTGGGCAACTGGGCAATGGCAATGGAGTTTGAAAAGATTGGGAAGAATTTGCTATAGAGGCTCAAAAGGGCTATTCCCTCACAAGTAATTGGAAGCCATAGTCTTTTTGGGTAGAGTCAGACTAAGGTACACTGCTTTTGTGAACAGGTGTTAGTAGGATATGGACAAATATAGAAATTTGGTGAAATGAAAGATAAAACTCCTAACTTGCTTAGACTTGAGAGCACATCTCTTGCTGCTAAGGACTTATTCTATATGAGTCATAGCCCTCCTGACGAGCCTTGAGACTTTCCCCAGTCTCTCTGAAAAATGCGTCCTTCTTTGCCTTTATGTCAGGGCTTCCCTTGAGTTTCTCATTTATTATTTTTGTAGGAATTAATTCGTTGATTTATAAGTTGGCACCATGAAGATAAAATACTGGAGAGAAGTTTCAATGAGTAGAGGGGGCTGTACAAACAAACAAACAAAAAAAATGCATATTATGCAATATAACAGTTGAGTACAAAATAGGTTGTATAAACAATACGGTCTGTATGAGTAAGAAAATATGTGAATGTATAACTTGGTAAGTTTTTGTTGGATGGGGAGAAGGTCAGAGAAGGCAGGTCTAATGTGACAGGTTAGCTGGCAAACCTTTAGACGAGTGCCAGTTTATCGTAGAAGCCAAGGAGGAAAGAAGGCAGCTTTGCCTGTCTCATACTTCTGGCCCAGTCCATCTCCACTCAGGCTGACAAATCTTTGTATTCACATCTACTCACTTGCTCTAATCAGCCAGATCCACATCCATCTTGAGGGTTTTTCAGACTACCCCAGACTGTTTCTCTCTTCCCTAAACAGCTCTAGAACTCTTTTATTCTTCAGCACATACTTAGTGTCCTTCTATCATTAAGTGTTATTTAAACTTTTATTTTCTGTTATGCATCGTGTCGTGCCTCCCAAACTAAACTGCAAGATACTTGAGGGCAAAAACGATGAGTCTCTGTTCTACGTTCCCCGAAGCACCAAGGCACTGGGCACAGAACTGTCTCATGAAAGGCTGATAATTCAATTTGCTGATCTGTGAGCGTGAAGGAGAATATGAACCTATTCTTTGGCATGAAAGTTCACAGCTACAGTATTTAATCTATATCCTAGCTGATACAACTCTGTTCTTGCTGGCTGACCTTCTCGTCCTAGGGAAAGGTGTATTTTTTCAGCTTGGGCAGCTCAGGTGGCCATGAGTGGAAGAGCCAGCCCATCAACCGTGCACTGGACAGAAACAACACAATCATTTCACCTCATCTGAGTCGGAGATGTACCCAGAGATCTGCTGTCCCATGGGAGAGCTAGTCAGCCATGGCCACTCTCCTTGAAGAGACTAATGTTTTTCTAAAATAATTTAGAATTCTAAAGGTATATGGTCTATGTGTTGGCAAAGGAAACTTTACCTTCTAGAAAGAAGACACTTAAACAAAATAGCTTTGGTTTCTGCATTAAATCAACTCATATCAGCAAGCATTTACTGAGCATTTGTGTATGGTGTGTTGTGTAGCAAAAAGAAAATATTAATACCCAGTCCTTTCTTGGAAATTGCTTGGGAGGAGCTGACATACTACATAATTAAAAGTCGAGCCTAGTTGAGCTATGGGACAGTTTTATGATTTAGACATTATCATTATAGGATTTCGGAATTCAGAGAATAAACTGTTCCTAATATAATCACCTCTGATGACTGTTAAAATGCAGGTTTTGAGCTACAGCCCACCTGCAGCGAAGTGGAATGTCTGTACCAGGTACCAGATTATCTGCTCTTATATACACCAAGATTTAAGAATGATTGTCCCATCAACCAGGGTAGTTAAGAAAGACCTCAGGGAAGAGGTAGGCGAAAGATTCTGAAGGCAGAATTCTGGCTCTGTCAGTCCCTTTTCTATCCTGTTTCTTGGGCCATTGAGCCATCACATCACTGGTTGGCTATGGACTGAGAGGAGACTATCCTGATTATTTTCTCAGAATGTTTTTAATTTGATATATTAATTTTCCTCTAACATTAATTGCATCATTGTATAGAAATGTGTTTTACCAGAGAGAATACAGCTTTATATAAAACATTTTAGTAGCAATAGGCATAGTGGTCTTATCTCTAAGCACAGCTGCTGTAAAGTTAGAGGAAAATCGGGTACCTGTGGAACCAACTACCACACCTTTGCTTATGGTTTTCAAACTTGACTTCACATTTCTAGACTGAGATATGCGAAAAGATCACCTCTTAGGAACATAAAAACAGCACACCCACGCACATGCGCGCACACACGTGCACACACACACACAGAGTGGCCCTCACACAGTAAAACTGGTGCCAACTCTCAGTGCCAGGTTCAGAACATAGTTTTCATAGTTTTCATAGGTGCTCTGCATGCACAAACAGGCACCCACGCACATGCTTTGGTTTCCTTTTAATGGTCACAAACTCTAGTCTAATTTCTTAGGTGAGTGAGACGCTAATCAAGCAGTTGAAGACAGAGAGCCTAGCGAAAATAATCAAATGTGAATTTGTCCAGGGGGACTCTCGACTTTGAAGAGGGAAAGAAGAAATTGTCACGTTGATTCCACTGGAGACAGCCTTCCTGTTACTAAGCGGCCCCTGGGGATTTGCTACCTGATTTGCTCTTCGTCAGGTTGGCATCTCAGTGACAAGGCAATTGTAATTAGAATGAATAAAATGAGAGATGTGCCAACTCTCTGCTTATAATTCAGACTGTGACATTAAAGAAACATTGCAGTTTTATTATTTTTTTAAAAAAATTTTTAAGGAGTTACAAACAGCTAGTAGGCCTTTGCCTACTGGGATGCCTTCCATAAAACTCAGAACTGTCTTGCTAAAGAAAGAAAATATGATGTGCTTGTTGTACTCCAGATGGTTATATGTTACCTTTTGGGATTTTACACTGTCTTTGGAAATTGTCTTATTTTTTCATGCTTGTTTTTGCAATGCACAGGCAATAAAGATTAGGGGTAAAGAGGAGACATAAAAGAAGATTCCTGCTATCCTATTGTGTGTTAGCTCATTGCTGTTGGGTAAGAGTTAGATGGAGGTAATCTGGGCTGCAATAATAAAAACGATAACCACTTGAATATGATGAGGGATATGCTAAGGTGAAGGTAGGTGGTGGTGGTAGAACCTGACTGATTCTTAACTGGGCCTTGACTTAGCATAGAACTTAAACAAAATCCCATTCTGACAGCACATTTTGATTTCTCTTCTCTTTCCATTGAAAACTGGGGATTACTTGGAAATCTGAAGGGGTTCCAGAAGTGATTTATCAATGAGAATCTTGGGGACACTTGCAATCTTAAAATTTAAAAAAGCCATTAAGCTGAAATGTTTATCTCCTCTGTTTTTGTGTCTTATCTGAACTCTTCATAGAGACAGTGAAGAATTTCTCATTCTTTTTCTTCTAACGTATTTGGAGATAAAATGTACTATTTTGCTGTTTGCAAAATAAGGTTCCCATTTATCATAATTGTACTGTGACTTTCCTTTTTTCTCCTGGTTGATCTATGCCATGCTTTTGTACAACTCTGATCTGACGTGTGTGTGTGTGTGTGTGTGTGTGTGTGTGTGTGTGTGTGTGTGTGTTTCTCCTCCTCTCTTCTTTGCCAAATTCTAACCATCCTTAAAGAGCAACTTATGCCCCATCCATGCCAGTTTTAAACATGTGTCTAGTATTTGCCCAAACAAAAAATGTTGATATGGTGGTAGAAGGCCTAAATCTTGAATTTGGGAAAAAAGTATGGACTAGAAAAACAAATTGTCAGCACATGAGTGATGTTTGAAATAATGAGACTAGATAAGATCACCAGAGTGAAATAGGTTCTTCTTCAAACCCTATCATACCTGTGGTTCCTCAACTTCTCATCTACACTAGGGGTTCTTCTCAATCATTTTAGACTTGCCACCACTTTTGAGGGGCACTCAACCATATGATAGACCAGTTGCTTGGTTTAAATGATGCCAGATAGATTTTTTTCTCTAATGAAATGAATCAGACTGAAGATACAGGCAACTGAGTTTTAATATGGACCCATGTGGTGTGGTGGCAGTTTTTGGTCATCACTTCCCTATTTGAGAGAACACTCTCTATTGGACCACTTTTCTTAGAAGCACTCAACACAGATTGCTATTTGTAGACGTATTCAGTCACTGCCTTCATGCTGCAACATTTTATCTCAGGCAGTAAGTCAATCAGCTGCCATGCACACTCAAAATCATTTGCTTGCCCAACTGTAATAATACAGCTTTCATCAATGTTATTATTTTTTCAGACAATTAAGGTTACTTCTTTATACAAAGCAATAAAAATATTTAATATTTATGTTAGAATTTTAGAAGGATTTTTTAAAATAAGAATCTCTGCCTTCCTAAATAGTAACTGTAAGAAGTTTCACATTTTCTTACTGTGTCAGAGTCATCTTCATGAACAAAAATCATGGTTCTAAGAGGTTCAAGTCCATACCCCTGTCCCTCTGGTGATAGCAATGTATTCTGAATTCCTGGGCACTTTTACTGAATGTTAGTAGTCCTACCACCTTCCTCTGCTGTCTGCTGTTACCAGTTACTTTTCACCTTTATCACTGTATCTTTTCTGCTTCTACTCAGCGACCTTCTTTTATATACAGTTGTCCAAATAAGGGACTAAGGAGACTCTATGTCATTTCCCTTCCGCAGAATTAAAAGCACGGAAATTATTTCCCTTGCTGCTAAGAGCCTTAGCTTTAAAAAAACAAACAAAAAACAAAAACAAAAAAACTCCTCCTACAGCTTTTTCTTCAGGAATGGCAATGCTGAAGAGCTGAGATTGTTCAAAATTACCTACTGGCAAGTGAGCCATTGATTTGTCTGACACAAACATAAGCCTGCCTCTTTTTCAAAGGACTTTTGTATATGTTATCATGTCATATCGAAACAATCCAGATGCAAAAAAATTTTAAAAATGCACACATTCTAAAAACAAGTTCCAATTCATAGTGGGATAAATTGAGAAGGTCTCCTATTCATATTTTCATGGAAAGTAAGCTTTCACTTTTGCATAAGATAGTTCCCTACATCTAAGAGTTATCTTTGAGACAAAATTTCCCAATGAGATTTTTAAAACTATTTCAGAGTTTACATGGCATAGGTTTATCTTCCTCTTCTTTAGCAGTGTTTCAACAAAGTACCTGTCTTATTTATCCATTGAATGGGATAGTAACACCTATAAAACATGTTGCAGTAAATGAGAGTAGCCCTCTGAAGTCAAATAGTTTCGACCCTGCCAGTCAGCTCTATGACTTAGGGCGCAAAATTTATTTCTTTACGCCTCAGTTTCCTTCTCTCTCCACAGAGGGATGATTGTAATACAGCCTCACTGAGCTAAAATGAATGCTCCATTCATTTGCACTACTGTTGAATCACAAGATTAGTGGCAAGCCCATTAAAGTACAGAGCGTTAATTATTTGGACACCTTCATTTTATGATAAAGGAATTTGGATTCCAGATGAGTTAAGTGACCCCCATCTTCTTCTTACTTTTCTTAGAAATGAATGCTTTGCATAGATTATTTCCTTTAATTCTCACATTCTAGAATGTATGCTAGTATCCTCATTTTAAGAATGGTCATCGAGGGTCAGAAAATGAGTGCAACTTTTCCAAAAACATACAGATCTTAAGTTGCAGGCTTATAATTCAAAGTCAGTGCTTCATGTACCACTCGGACTTGATGAGGCCCCGCCTCCTATCATGTGCAGTCTTCCGTATCATGCTGCAGGATGATCTGAAGTTTCAGGATTATGGAGGGAGAAATGTAAAGAGCACGTGGTAGGATAAGATGGAGGGAAATTCTACCTCTTCCCCTGTCTACAGTGAGGGGCTTCAAATGGTTTTTAAGCATCAGAAGAAAATATAGACTCCAATATTTTGTCACTGGAAGGAGAACTCTATTTCTTCAACCATCAAGTAAAAGGTAGAACTGCCTGCTTCCTCATGATCTGTGCCCTCTCCTACCCCCAACTAGATCCTTACCATCTAGCAGAATTTGAAACAGAATGATGCAGATAATTCTGTAAGGACAAATAGACATTAGTATGTAAAAAAAAATGCTAAACGTCATTTCAGTAATGTGTAATTCTGAATATAAGCACAAAGTGTGACTCTGAACCCAACGTGTCACTCTCTGGTCACTGGGAAGATGGTCACTGGGAAGATGCCTGTCTGGATTCTGAGCCCGCACTTTTATGTACTTTATAGAAATGCATTAAGAGAGGCAGAAGTAGAAAGGAATCCAAACCCTATTTACAATAAAATAAATATCATTTATAAATATGCTTTGCATTTAACTCCAAAAATGGAAAATGGAGAAAATGGAAAATTCTGAAAGACACAGGTGATGGGACGTTGCAATATGTTGCAGTAAGGACTTCAGGTACTTTGATTTTGAAAATTGCAGAGCAAAGTGTATGACTGAATTGGAAGGGTTTCATCCTTCCTGATGTATTTTCATTGAACCCCAGTCACAGGCATCAGACTTTAATATTCTAGCCGTTGACTGCTGTCATTTAGTGACGGCTATATTTGCCAACCACACTCACAGAGGAGGGAAAATAAGTGGACAAAATCACTAAGCAGGTTGTGTATCAGAAACTGTATCAACAGGCCCTGGATTTCTCACTCTTCCCGAGCGATACTAAGTGGTAGATCACAAGAAAAATAAGGAAACAACAAAACAGAGAACAATACCTCCAACTATTTATGTTCTATTTAAATCTTGCTTTCCTTAATTATGAACTTTCTCATCAGTATTTCTGAATAATTGTAATTGTTTCCCCCCTAAGCTATCAGCATATAAACTTACAGATGGTCCCAACCTCTCCAGCGCCTTTTTCATTGCTCTGAACTTCTGGTGCCTCTGGAGGAGTCTGGCTTATGGCTTTGTTTTGCCACAAATGAGTCTCCTCTCCTTTCTTCTCTGCAGTAGAAGTTGTTTCTTCTCTCACCCTCTCTATCGCCCTTCCCACTATGGTATGTTAGTTTTGAATACTAGGTAGTGTGTCCTACGATCCCTACCCCTCTCCCCAGCATGACTATCACTTGCTAAATCCAGATGATTCTCTAGAAGTATCAGGATCACCTGTGGAAAGATACCTCCACATGCACATTGCATATGCCTGTCACTGATTTCCCATCTGAATGTTGAACATGTTGGAGCATTCCTTACTCAATTAAATATTTAGCACCTACTGCATCCTCTGCCTCATGTGGTACTCTGCAGGATATTAAACTGTTAAAGAAATGGCACCCATATTCAAGGAATTTCGCTATTGAGGAGATAAGACCAGAGCACATGATGAATGAATACACATTTACATTTAATCAAATTGCAAAATGATAGAGATACACATAGTAAAGCTAGTTTCTAGTTGCCAAGTTAGAGTAACTTGATTTTGAACTATGAGTTCAGAGGTGGGAAGTTTCATATTTAGCTGAGGTAGGTAGGAAAAACTTTAAAGATGAGTTAAATTGGAGGTTGATATTGTGTTTAAAATCTCACATGTAATTAATACCTTCAAAGCATCGACAAGCTGTACTCAAATCACTTTGAGACCTTCGTGACATTGTTGCACTTGCTGTTACTTTCTTTGGTTCTCTCATGTTCATTTCCAAAGGATAATACTCATTTTAACCAAACATTTATTGAAAAGCAAACAGCATTTCAAATACAAAAGATTAGTAGAATAAAGTATGATGTTTTATTGAATCAATGTTTCAAAAACACAGAGTTACTATATTTTCTGTGCTTTAGAATATGCAACCCCTTATATCCCTCCCCCAACTTTGTAAAGGAGAGATGTGAGTTTATGGAATCAGTGAGTGAAGGTCAGATATCTCTAGACATAAAAGCCATGCCAATGCATGGGGAAGAAATTGGATTAAAGTAGCATATCTCAATTCCCAAGTCAATGAAATTACTTTCAAGATCACAATACACAATACATGCTTTGTGTCCATCTTTCAATTCATCCAAAGCAAGTCTTGTCCATGGACATACTTTCCTAATTTCATAACAAAGGTGTACAAAATTAAAGTGAACATTGTACAGGATTTATAATATATTTATATTATATTATTATATTAATAATGTTTTAATAATTTTAATAATTATTATTATATAACAGTAGATAACATTATAAATAATGTTATTATGTATACAATATAATAATATGTACTATATAGTATATTTACAGAATATGCCATAATATATACACTATATATAATATTACTGTTATTACTATATATATAATACTATATATTGTATACATATTATTGTATATTACCAACTTGTCTGTGAGTTTGGATCCCATTAAAGAAAGTAGGACCTGCTCACTCTCTCTTTTTTTTTTCTCTATATGAAACAACTAGACCTACCTAATTCACTTTAAGTTAGTTGTACATTAGTTTCATTTGAGAAACTCTGAATTCATAGGTCTGAAATCTCTTGCACTTTCTTCATTCATGGAACAAATTACATTATAAAACTAGCTCCTTTTAGGTTTCTGCCAAGGTTTCTTTGGAAACCCAGAAAGAAAATCTAACCTGCATCCTCTGTGTGCCCAGTGGGCCATGAGGGTCTAAGGGCTTATTAGTGATTCCATCACTCCCATCCATCATTCTCTGTGCACCATGGCATGTACACCCTCCAAGAGAACTTTAAAATAAGAAATAAAACTCAGTGAACTCACATTCAATTAATATTAGTCATATTATTAATCCTTGCTGGTGTAAGGCTTAGCAGGAGATAATTGACCTTGTCAGTGTTTCGAGCCTGCTGCATTGCTGTAGGATTTCTCACTCCCATCATGCTTAATTAGAATGCAATAAAACCAAAAAAAAGGGGATGGGTTCTTCTTCCTGCTTAACTTTGGACTGTTCACTTCCCTCCTCCATCCTCTCTCCAAGAAGGAGAATGAGGAAATGCGGCTATCATGGATGTATAATATTCTCAATTAATAAAATGAAACTACCGTCATTGCTCCCCAGGGCATGACAAATGCACCCGTCTGCAGAACCAGACGACTGATGTCCCTTACGTGCCCAGACGCTTCCTTCTTTTTCTGTGTGTTCAAAGAAAACGTGATTTTAATTGGACTGTGAAAGAGGCACAGGTGGAGAGGAAGGGGTCTTGTCGATTTACTTTCATGTAAAAGGTGGTGTTTCCTGACGCTGATCAACTTGGTATCTGACTTGGTATCGTATCTCTTTTTCAAATTTTCTGAAAGTCAATTGTCCTTTATTCTTCCTGGGTTCGTGTCTCTTTGCTTTTGCTGCTATTTCACATTTAACATGCAGGCCTTGAATTTCTACTTTTTAAATTTTCTCATCCCAGAATTTGTTAGATGACCACCCGTTCAGCATGGGATAAATGATTTCTTGTTTCAAGACCAGGGATTGGCAAAATGATCCCTAAGGACGTTTTCAGATGAAATAGTCTGTGATTAATTTTGAGGAAGACAAAGGTAAATCTTTTGGAGTAGATGAACAATAAATCTCCCTGCTCAAAGCAGGGATCCCAAGCATAGGTCTTCAAACAATAGACTAACAATCCACATCTGTGTCTGCCCCTTTGCTAGCTCTGTGAGGCATTTCAATCCAAGCAGCTTACATTCTGAAAAAGATGTGACATCCTTAGTGAAACATCACACACACACACACACACACACACGGCGTTGAAATATATGAACAAATCTTTATCTGAGAGTGTGTGAGCACGCTATTTGTTGAGTATGATTCAACAGTAGACAACAACCTCCTTAAATTTTGTTTGAATACGTATTTTATTATTCAATTCCCTGGTCACACAGAGACTTTCAGCAAAACCTAAAAATAGGTGTCGGGGGAAGTCAGAATAGTCTTAATTCTTCAACATATGCATATCTCATATTTACTATCTACAGCTATATAATTGAAAGCTCAGTGAAAATGCATAATCCACTTCCTCTGTGTATTAACTGAAAACAGAGAGATTATTGAATAATAACAATTATCATTATAAGTCTTTTACTTTGTGTCTTATACACATAGGAATTTCTTTCCTGTTACGGCTGGTGTGCAAGTAGAGTATGTCATTTAACACAATAGGAATTTAGTGAATATCCCCTTTGTGGCCAATCCTGTGATTTGTTTTGTTTTGTTTTGATATGTTTTGCCTGGTCAGTTGTGATTGTTTTGGATTAAACAAGCTTAAAGTCAGTGTCTTGGATCACAAAGCATGATGAAAGATGGACAAGGAGAAATACTTGATCTGTCACAATTAAGTGTCAGAAAGTAATCAGGTCAATGTCAGGGGCTGGGAAAATAAATGAATTCAGTGCAGTTCTCCGATAGATACAAGGGGAATTATGTCACCTTTGGGCTGAATGTTCTCAAATCAGCTACTCCACCCCCCAGCCTGGCCAAGCCCCATGGATTTAAAGGCCTTTTTTGAGAATTGATGAGGTGGCGTCTCATAGTGATGTATGTTTTCTGGGAGGGCAACTTTTTCCAGACATTTTTTTGTTCACCAGAAATATTTATCAAGTGTTCCCTTTGTTGTAGATGCTTTTTCAGTGACTGAAGTTACCTTGTGAATAAAACAAAGCTGTACCCTCCTACAACTTACATTCTAGTGAAGAGGGAATGAAAATAATAGAAGAAAGAAATATATACATATCAAGCCCTCGGGCCCCTCTTTCTGTTCCACTGTTGCTTCCTAAGAGTGGACCAGGGTCTTGCTCATAGGAGCCCTAACTTTCTTTTTTTTTTTTTTTTTTAAAGATTTTATTTATTTATTGGGCAGAGATAGAGACAGCCAGTGAGAGAGGGAACACAAGCAGGGGGAGTGGGAGAGGAAGAAGCAGGCTCATAGCAGAAGAGCCCGATATGGGGCTCGATCCCATAACGCCGGGATCACGCCCTGAGCCGAAGGCAGACGCTTAACCGCTGTGCCACCCAGGCGCCCCAGGAGCCCTAACTTTCTAACATCACTTGCTGGTAGGATAAAAAACTCAAGCAAATGATCCTATAATTCAGAAAATTCACAAAGAAGATATAGAGAGAAAAGTGCATAAATACATCCAAGGCACAATGTAAAATATTCAAATATCTGAATGCTCCAATAAGGTGATAAGTGCTAACAGTATGAAAGGGAAAAGAACACGAAGATCGGGACGATTTAAACAGATTCCTTTGGGAAGATAAGAATTACAATAGAACAAGTTCACACTGGGTTTGCCTGTACACCAACCAATTTCATGACATGCTCAGATTTTTCAAACCCTGTTATCATAACAGCATAGATACAGTTGAGAGATAATTGGAGTCAGGCAAATTTTTCCAGTTCTCCTTATACTATTTAATCAGGCCTGATTCCTAGAATTGCAAACTGACATTACTACATGCCCATATGTGTGCACACTTGAGATTGGTTCTGCTTCACAGGTTGTTCTGGAAGGTCTGTCATGCTGAACACTAGGGCCTTCCTAGTTTTGCTCATAACTTGCTTTCCCTACCGGGAACTCATAAAGAGCTACTGCATCAGTGCTACTGAGTTCAGTTATTTTTTATTGCCTCATTATTATTATTATTGATTATTATGACTTAAAATTTATAGAGTGCAAACAATAGGCTACATACTATTAGAGGCAGCATCGGATGACCATGGATTTAACAGCACTACACAGGCCTTTATAAATAGTTTCTCAGGCCATGGATAACTTGCTGCCATCAGCATGCTCTCCAGGCAGGAAATCTTACAAACATCTCAAAAGTATATGGTCATTCCAAAGCTTTTTCCAAGTGGTTGAAGCAAGAACATTACCAGTTCCTGGGGGATGCAGAGGAAGTCAGTCTTAGATTAGAGTCTCACTAATCTACTAAGACGTCAGAAGTAAAAAAAAGAGGGAAATTGTTCCTGGAATTTGATATATATTGTTGAATTCATTTTGTTTCGAATTATTTTCTTTTTCTGATCATATAAGTAGTGAGTTTTGGCAAATTTGGAAATAGAAATGTATAATGATGTTAACAAAAAAGTTAATACTTGCATGCATTTACCTTTAAAAAATATAAACACATATACTGCTCACATGTACACATAAATATAAATCAAGACTGGATAGGCTTATATTTATAATTTTATATCTTGCTTTATTTTTGCCTACTATTGTGAGCTTTTTCAATATCATTAATTATTTTTTAAAACATGTAAATAAGAACATGTCTGTGTATCAAAATGTAAATAATCAACCCCTTTCTATTAGATGTTGAAGTTGTTTCCAAATTGTATGCTAGTGAATATAAACCTCAGATAAGCATTCTCATCTATCAAGTCTTGCCTTTATATTTTCTGTATCCTGGGTCGAATTCCTAGAAGTGAAATAATACACTGGCAAGCTTCTGCTATAAAGCAGTCTATGTTGAGACCCTCCAGTGGAGTATGATTATAGCTGTTTCCCCGTCGCCTCACTAGGATTGAGTCATAGAATTTAAAAGCTAGGAAGGACTTCAGAATTCCATTGTCACCCCTTTTATTTTACAGATTTGACCAGTGAGAGATCAGAGACTTACTGAGGTCACACTAACTCAAGGTCCATACAGTCCCTCACTCCGTCTTGTAATTAAGAGCTCTGCCTCTTGCCTGGATTTTAAACCTGGCTCCAATAATTATTCTTGTGTGACTTGGGTAAATTTCCTTACTCATTTATGTCTCAGTTTACTTATCATAATTTCCAAGGTTGTTTTGAGAACTGAATAAGAAATTAAAAATTATAAGCACGTAAATATTCTAAGCATCAAAGTGTTGATAGTGAGTGAACTGGTAATGTGTTATGACATTAAAGTATTAGTTATTATTTAGAAGGTGAGAGAGAAAGAAAGCCTTTCTATCTTGATGTCTGGAAAGACAGGCTAAAGCACGACATTGAAATACCCTTCTGTTTTGGAGATGGTTTCTCTAGATGACTTTGTAATTTATTGTTTGTCATGGCCTTTTTAACCATATAACCATAACCATAACCTTTACATATAAAATGCTTAGCAGAGTGCCTGACATATTGCAATGGTTCAAAATATTTAGCTATTATTAATATCAACCACAACTTCTGACATGGCAACTAATGTCCTACTTGTAGAAGGAACCACAGGAACTAGGATTTAATGACTAGAGAGGACTGTTCTCTGAGGATGTTACATGGGAAGGTCAGGAGTGAAGCATCCAGGAACACCTGTCATGCCAATTCAGCTGCCCTTCCTTTATGCTCTTTCAATTTCCCTCTCATTTCTTCATCTTTGCGTAGTCTCATTCTGTGCACTGGCTGCTGCATAAATACTAATTATTATTATTAGTAGTAGTATTAATTATTTTATTTTACTTTGTGTTCTCAGTATCTCTCAAAACACAACCATTTCCCCCAAACTGTGGTCATGTTGTTTGCTCAAATTCAAGCATTTTATATGTCCAAGAAAAATCATGATTTCTGTCTTGCCCCCTTCTTCCAAAGTAAATTTAAATTATCAGAATGCAAATCCATACAAGCCATGTATATATGACTCTTCCGTACTTCCCAGTACACACACACATTTCAGGTCAGGTCACTGGCTCAGTCAGCATATACAATTATTCCGGTATTGAGATTTGAGACAGATCCAAAAGTCTCAAAGCTCCCAGAATATTATCTGCCTTCCTCCAGTCCCTCCTCTGTGCTGCCTCATCTGAACCCTCCTCCCAGATATGCCCCATGGTTTAGGCCCATGCCGATCTTTCACCTCATAAATATTCTTGCCCGGAACTGATCTCCCATTGTCTTCTGGTCCCTCTCTTTGTCAGGATAAAATTGATTAACTAATTAGTAATAAGATATTAATGTCTAATAATATATTTGCATTTTAATAAGAAACATTAATGTCTTAACTAAAGGGGATGTCTAATGATGGACATTTTATAATTTTACCATACTGGTAGAGGAGATATGTTTGAATAGAGAACCATCTGACTGCTCTCAAATTATAACTCTATTCGATTAAGCATGTGTTACGTAGAACCATAAGAAAAAAAATAATCAAGTCAGGATCTCTTAGAGACCTCTTGCTCTCTGCAATACATGCTAAATAAGAGAGAGCTTTGTATTCTGCCCTTTCCAACCACGTGTACAACAGGTAGAAATACCAGCTGCTGGTGTTTGTTACTACTCATTGTAAAAGAATATGGCCCTCCCACCATCGCAAAATTTAAACATTCAGACTTGGGGAAATCAAGTTTGAAAAAACTACTTCTCTGTGATTCGTATAATCGCACCTCTGTTGCGGATGGTCTGAGTGCTTAGAGCATCTTTTGTTATGAAAATTCCCAACGACTTTAAGAATACTTGGAGGAAAATATGTTTGTGGAAAATATGGACCAATTTTTTGAGCACAGTGAAAGAATACTTTCCTTATCCTTTCCCTTGCCTTCTTCTGGCACTGAGATCCAGGTGTTCTTGAGTACACACAATGGTTCACAATCTTAAAAAATATATAAATTACATTTCATTGTGGTTCAAATGAAATTGTCTGCTTTTCTTCATATTCCCCTGGTTTTATTTAGCTTGCTCCATCTTAAGATGGAAATATAATAAAATTGTAATTATCTACTACATGATGAACAGTAGATAACCAGACATAAGAAAAGGCAACAAAGCAGGTAACGTATCTGTATAGTAATGTGTAATCTCATACTGATCATGGGAATTGTATTGTTGTGCTGTCAAAATGCATTCAGTTCAAACCCTATCCTCAGGAACCATACAACTGTAAATAAGAGCAAATTGGAGTAATTTAATCATCCTAAAGCTTATTTTCACGTATTTCTTTCTTTGCGACATAAAGACACATAAAGGATATACCAAAACTCACCATGGAGTCATCCTTGAGCATGGCAACTCATGTTGATCTCCATCCCCTTTGATGCTCTGGAGTATTTCATCCTTGCATTATTTAGCTGTCCCAGAGAGAAATGCGTTATGACATAGTTTCTGCATTTCCACAGGGCCTAGAACAGTTCTGGAAATGGAGTCACTATTCAGTCATTTCTTCACTTATAATTCAGTCCCCTGACAACTTTCAAATACAAATAGTTCTTTCTTGGGGTTATCAAGAATTCATTGTGATTGGGCCACTGGGAAGTTGGAGTTCTTACCTAAGGGGGGGAAAAAGTGTACATTCAAAACAGAGGTGATTCACCAGTCCATTTATCTGTTTTGTTTTGTTTCCTATCACTTGTTAATTTCTTTTGGCCAAACAACCAAATTCTCTAATATTCTCCTCTCAAAAGACAAGAGAAGTAGTTTTTGGGCTCCTAAGCAAAGTGAATTGGGGAAACATAAATTCCAAGAAATCAGAAATATAGGGTTCCTAGATTGATGTGATTAGATGGAGGCTATAATAAGCCTCACCCCCAAATAATACTGGCCTTACTTAAGTCACGATGATGAAAAAAATCTTCTACTTCTTATTATTTATAATTTTAAAATATCCTATTACTGTGATTTTTATTATCAGAAAGAGGTCATTTATCATTTAGAAATATACTAGTAATAATTCATTTGTCATACCATCTATAAAATAGAATAAAACTCCTATAGTTAAAAGGAAAACTAGTTTTGGGAAGAAATCAAATCGGGCAAGAAAACCTTAATTAAAGATAAAAACAAGGTTAGGGAGAATAGACAATCTATAGGTTATCCATCTTGATAATATCACTGTTGAATACTGTGCTGGTATACAGTAAGTAGCAAATTAATATTTGTTGAATAAGTAAATACATACCTCACCCACATAAAAGCATCAAAGTACGAGGTGTCCAGACACTGGTATATTCAACAAGGAAAAAAAGCTATTGAAGAAGGAACAGAGGCTCCCCCCCGCCCAAATTTTAACAACTTTATCATTTTACCTGGAGCTAGCACTTATTTCAAGTAATGCCTAAAATGCAGGGATTTTGTTTATTTTCTGTGAACTTAATTTGTCTAGGTTCACATTTTGTTCTATTACCATGAGTTAATGGAAGGTAACTATCTGGAGTTCCTAATATCAAATTTTGTAGTATGGAGTATTTCCAAATTTCTTTGTATTGTTACATTTGTATTGTTATGCTAAATAGTCAATTGCATTTTTTGTTTTCCTATGGCCATGGCCATTTTCATTGTATTCCAAAAAAATAACAGCCCATAAAAAGGAAACCATTTGGCTATGAAAGTATAAAAAAAAGAGTATCACCAAATTTGCTAGAGAATGTGGAATGTTTTTTTTTTTAATAATGGAATTTTAAGTATGTAACTCAAATTGAAACATTTCTGTGTTCTTTTTCCTTTGAAGTGTAAATGTATTTAATGCAGCAGAAATCAATATGTGTATTTTCTTTGTTCCTTTTAAATCAAGTCTAGTTCTGATAACAGGATATGCACCAGCACCCCTGGGGATGCGGTGTCCTCTGTAGAGCAAACAGGAGGTGCAGAACTCCAGGGCCCAGTCCTTTCAGCAACCCTGGCTGGCTGGTGCCTCCTGTTTCATGGAGATCCTCCCCTCCAAATGAGTGAGCTATGCCAAAATCTGAAGAAACATTTCAATCTGTGGTCTTTGTATTTTAAAAAATTATTTGGAATATTATAAATGATTGTATTATATTGCTGGAGGAATCAAGTTCTAGATTTCACTAGGTAAAATCAGAGGACATGTCTCCTGGAAATCCATTAGTACATGTGGTTGATTTTACTCCAGCTTCTCCTCTTTTGAAACTGCTCAACTTAAATTAATTCCCACAGCATTCCATTTGGTTTCTCCCAATAGCCCTTAACCCAGGGTGATTCTGCCCCCATCCTTTTAAGGACATTTGGCAATGTCTGGAGACAGTTTTTTGTTGTTGCAACATGGCGGGGAGGGGGTGAAACAAGCGTCTAGTGTGTAGAGTCTAGGGACTGTTAAAATCCCACACTGTGCAATGTACAGTACAGCGTCTCCCTACCCCAGCGAAGACTTATCCAGCCCTAACTGTCAGTAGTTCCATGGTTTAGAGATCATAGTTTAACCTATTTGTCTAGTTAACCCCAGCTTCAGGAAGACTTTCCTTTATTCTTTCTTCTTCTTGTTTTTAAAAAATCTTTGTTCTATTCATTATTTATCTACTCATTCAATCATGAAGCAAATGTTTGAATAATTCTTAGGGGCCAAGCACCAAACTAGAAAAATGTGTGTGGGGATGGAAGGGGTAGTGGTTAAGAGTAGGTTCATGGCCCTTGCCTTTCTGGGGCTTCGAGGTTAGTGTACTGACCACAATATGTCTTCAGCCTTCCATTCCAATACTTTAATCCAGTCATTCATGCACCCTCTGTGTTCTAGTCTATCAGCAGCCTACTACCCTTTCTTATCCTTCCTTACTACTACACATGTCCTGTTCCCATGTGACTTCGCATCTCCTACCTGTCAGCCCCACCAGTCCAAACCATTTGTGGAAAAACCTGCCATGCCCTTAATTCTTACTTGGAACTGCTGTAGCATTATGTTTTGCAGTATGCATTTCTTCTCTAGTATTTTTTTTATGCTGTAAATTTTATCTCACCAATTAGATTGTAAACTTCTGAAAACGGTGGCCAAGACTTAGGACCTTTTGTAGCCTTTAGATTAACTGACATTTTGCTTTGAGTGATAGAGAGGTTTATTTCATAAAAAGAAGTACAGCTATAGTTTACTGAGAACTTATTAAGTCTAAACTGCTAAAATTTAATATATACTATCCTGTTTAATAATTATGACAATATTGTGAGATACTACCCATGCATATCCCATGTAACAGATGGGGAAATTGAAACATGAAGGCATGTAATTTCTTCAATATGACTTAGCACATGGTTGTGAACTCAGCTCTGTCTAACCACAATGTCAAAGTCATGAATATGACGCTACGTTTAATAACAGCAATAGCAAAGATAGATGTTATGGTAGACCGATAATTATTTCCAAAGATGGCAGGGCCTGATCTCTGCAAGCTGTATATGTTACCTTATTTGGAAAAAAAGATCTTTGCATATGTGATTAAGTGGAAGATCTTGAGATCAAGAGATCATTCTGGATTATCCCGGTGTGTCCTAAATGCAATCACAAGTGTCCCTATAAGAGAGACACAGAGAGGTTTGACACACAGAAGAGGAGAAGGCAATGTGACTACAGAGGCCAGGTTTGGAGCTTATGCAGGCACAAGCCATGGATTTCCAGCAACCACCAAAAGGCAAGGAAAGGATCCTCTAGAAGCTCCAGAGGAAGTGTGGCTCCGCTGATGCTTTGATTTTGTACCACTGATACGGATTTCAGGCTTCTGGGCTCCAGAACAGTGAGAGAGAAAGGTTTCTGTTGTTTTAAACTACCAACTTTTTGGTGATTTGTTACAGCAACCACAGGCAACAAATACATCTGTCATATGTCATGTGCCTGCTTTGTGTCAGCCGAACAAGATCATAAGAATACATGAGTCTAAAGCCCAAGATGCAATTTCTCATGAGATCTTGGAAAGTTAGTAAAATTCATGGATTTTTTATTGTTTACTTGGGACATTCTAACTTCAAAAGGTAGAAAAGCCTCCTAAATACTCTATTTTTTCCTTATAGCCATTACTGTATAATTTTTCCCTATCTTTCAACTTCCTGATTCATTCAGTGTCTACAAAGTAGTGGGTTTCATGCCTCTTCCACACTTGACCCTTAAACAGGACATCTTTTTATGTGCCTTCAATTTTTCAAGACTTTATAATATCCTCTTTAATTCTGTTATACGTATTTGCCACATAAGCCCTATTCATTCTGTTTTAGTAACATATCAAAAATTAACATATTTATTGGGCACAAACTGAAGCACACATGGGCTTGCCCCTGAGAATCTTATAGTTTGTTCGGGGAGATACAGGATAAGCATACAACAAGAATTATTGGAGTTACAATTCAAGGCTGTTATAAAACACATGGTGTGATTAATTAGCAAATGATTTATACAGGCAGCAATTGGAGTAACTTTCAGAAGATCACTGAAGCACATTGTCTCCCTTCTGAGCCTTTCCTCAACTAGAATTCTAAATGGTCTGTCTTCAAATAGCAACGTCCCCAAATGTGTGGGTAATTATGATCCTGTGACCATTTTAATACATGTTTATGTCCACCAATTCTGAGAAGCACTTGGTTTCTATAAATGCTTTCACTCTGAAGTCATGTGTTATATTGCATAAGCTATCCCAGAACTTAGCCCTTCCTTAAATGGCCTCACCAAGTCCAGTTCAGGATCATGGACACAATTTTTTTTTCATATCCCCTGTACGCAAGATGTGTAGTCACATACATTAAAGATGACTCTCAAAAATTGAAAATTTAATGTAATTGAATGACGGCAACATACCTTGTCAGTAATAGCATGGAACAATTTGGTGACCCATTTATGTTCCATATAGAATTAAAGTAGCAAATCCTCCTCACGAGAGCGGAGTCTTACTGATAACGGAGGATTCATTAAGAATTATTTAACCATGCTCATAATGGGAGCCATGCAGTGGTACAGCTTAAGAGAAAATGGTTTTAACAGACCAGCCAGCATCTTAAAAAAAAAAAAGAAAGAAAAGAAAAGAAAGAAAGAAAAAAGAAACTCTATAGCAAAAAGAATGAAGAAGGAGCTACACTTCAGTGAAATCTTCAGGAAACCAGCTAAAATTTCAATAGCACTTTTCTGAATAGGAATCGGTGGTCTCTCACACTGGTGTTTACCCCACCGTTTAGGCATGAAAGCCACCTTTCTGAGGTAGCCATGTGAAGGAGAAATAGAGATGGCAGAAGCCAGGCAGAGCACAAAGGAGCAACAGGAAACCCTTTAACTAAAGAATAAAAACATTCAATTGACTGGCTAAAAGAGGGAGGAGTGTCAGGCAAGTAGAAAGGGCAGGAGATATATGGCTATGTAGTGAAAATAGTCAGATGATTTCCAGCCACCTCAGATAGGCCTTGCTCCTTCATTCCTCTTGGGGGCTGCGCATATATATATATACATATATATACACACATACCTACACATACACACATTACATATTTGTAAATATATATATATATATAAATCTATATCTATCTATATCTCTCCTCATTTACCACTTACCATTTCCAGTACTCTTATTACTTTGTATAGATTCATATCTCCTTCGGTTAGTCTTTACCACCTCTGTGAAGGATTTCCTTTAACTTTCTTGTAGTGCTGGTTGTTTGCTGATAAATTCTTTCAACTTCCATGTGATCTTCATTTTTGAAGTATATAGTCTTTTTCTCTTCTGGCTGCTTTAAAATTTTTCTCTTCACCAGTGGTTTTGAGCGATTTGATTATGACATGCCTTAGTGCGGTTTACTTCGGGTATCCTTTTCTTGGGGCTCATTGAGATTCTTGGATTGGTAGGTGTAGAGTTTTCAACAAATTTGGAAAGATTTTGGCCGTTATCTCTTGATTTTTTTTTTCTACCCACCTTTCTTTCTTTCTCTCTCTCTGTCTCTCCTCCTTCTCCACTCTTGGCAGAGAGACTCTAGTTATATGTTTATAAAGCCACTTGATATTGTCCCACAGCGTGCATGCTCTCTCTCTCTAACTATGCATATTTTGACAGGGAGCACATGTACTTTATTGCTTATGTTGCATATTCAAACAAATACGATAAACCCCATTTTCTTTCTTTCTTTCTTTCTTTCTTTCTTTCTTTCTTTCTTTACTTATTTATTTATTTTGGAGAGGGAGAGTGATGGGGGAGGGGCAGAGGGAGAGGGGTAGAGAGAATCTTAAGCAGGCTCCACACCCAGCATGAGGCCCAACGAGGGGGCGGGGCTCGGTCTCACAACCCTGAGATCAAGACCTGAGCTGAAATCAAGAGTCAGATGCTCAGCTGGGGGCTCTGTCTCACAACCCTGAAATCATGACCTGAGCTGAAATCAAGAGTCAGATGCTTAACCGACTGACCCACCCAGGTGCCCAAATAAATCCCATTTTAAAAATGTAAGGTTTATAAAAGCCTCTGTGCAGGGTCCATATTAATTTTAAATTCCTATTGGCTAATAAAAGTATTTCCACTATAGAACTGGTGCTTTCTAGGAAGGGAAGAATGGGGGGGGGGGGTAAACAGAAGGGGGAATGAAGCATGAGAGACTATGGACTCTGGGAAACAAACTGAGGGCTTCAGAGGGAAGGGGGGGTGGGGGATTGGGATAGGCCGGTGATGGCTATTAAGGAGGGCACGTATTGCATGGAGCACTGGGTGTTATACGCAATGAATCATGGAACACTACATCAAAAACTAAGAATGTACTGTATGGTTACTAACATAACGTAATAAAAAGTTTTTATTAAAAAATAAAAAGAAAATGAAATAAAATTCCTAGTTAAGAATCCTGTTCAGAATTACTCCCAGTAAAAAAAAAAAAGTAACCAGTCAGCAGATGATTTTACAAATAATTGCACTGTAGATCATTTTTGTTGCTTTTGACATTACATTAAATGGCACATTTTTGCTATGTACTGTTATAAATAAATAAATAAATAAATAAATAAATAAATAAAGCTTATATAGAGGGAAAAAAAGAACTGGTACTTTCTAGAAATGCACATGATTAACTTTTTGCATGCAGGATACCTGAAATCTGATTATATCTTACATCCTGATACAATTGAACAGTCCCAAATCAAATGCTTGTATCTGAATAATCATTGTAACCTATTGTTACATTTGCAAAAACCTTATCTGTTTCAGACATGGTAGTTATCATTGGTAAGAGTTTTGTTTCAGTCACTTTTAATACCTTTCATTCCTCTGCTTATCTTTTAAAGATGTGGAATACAGTTACAAGAACTATTTTAATATCTTTGTCTGATAATCCCAATATCTGTGTCACTTTAGTCAGTTCTGATTGATTGATTGCTCTCCTCATCACAGATAATATTTTCCAATGGATGACATTGTAAATTTTACCTGGTTAGATGCTGGAAATTTTTGTAATCTTACAAATATTTTCTTTAGCTTTGTTCTGGAATGCACTTAAGTTATTTAGAAACAGTTTGATGCTTTCAGGTTTGATTCTTCTATCATTTGTTGAGGCAGGTCTAGAGCAGTGCTCTGTCTAGACCTAATTATTTCCCAATTCTGTGGCAAGAACTTCTTGGCTATACTACTCAATGGCCATAAATTACAAGGTTTCTTTTTTTTAGTCTGTCCAATGGGAATAGCACTCTTCCCAGACATGGCTAAATGCTGGCACTATTTCTTCTAATTCTTTCAGTTGGTTTTTACCCTAGTCTCAAATATTTTCCTCATGTAGTTATACTTAATAGTACTCTGCTAATTACTTGAAAGTAACTTTTCACAAATCTCCACCATTCTCCCTCTGCATAATCTTTCCTCTCTGGTACTCTGTCCTGTTAGTTCTAGCTGCCCTTGTCTCCCTGGAATGTTTAGCTCCGTCTTCTCAAGTGAGTAAGTACACCAGACTCTGGCTGGATGCCCTATAGACTAGAAATGCTCGTGGCAGTAGGCTGGGAAAATCTTATGCCTCACTTTGTGTCCTGTCTCTCCGAGATAACTCTCCTTTGCTACTTGAATGTTCTGTGCCTTGAAAATTGGTTTTGAATATACTTTGTCATTTTTTTTATTCATAGCTTCTTTTATTCATAGCTTTCACCTCCATCCAGGAGGTGAAATATGGCTCTGTTACTCCATCTTGGAGAGAAGCAGAAGTCTAAAACTATTAGCACTGATATTAGGGCAACCCAGAAAAGAGTTTGGATGGGCAGAGAAGATTAAAACTTCAGAGGGAAGAACTAGACTAAGTCGTTTATGAATTCTTTGCATTCATAAAGATGAGAGGATCTGAGATGAGAAAGTTCTGATGCAAATATTATTATTTATGTCATGACCTATTGTTTAGCATATGAGGCCTCAACTTCTTTATTTCACATGAATTCCCTCCCATATTTTACACCTTGGCGTTACAATGAAGAGTATTAAGGCTGCACTGGTGTAGGTAAACTAATAACATACTTGCTTTATCAAGTCTGCCAACAAATGAATGGCAGAATTGGTAATGAATAAATACTGTATAAACTACTTAGAATTGTTTATTATATGTTTCAGTTACTTTGCTGAATATTCTCTATTTTCCCCTCTGGACTTATTAGCTGCTCTTCTCACTCTGCTTGGTGCTCAGGGAAGTTAACCTCTACTGAATGGATCAACTGGTGTCTTATCCTCTTGTTTCTGGTTGGTTTGAAGCCATGGGAAGAACCAGCAGAAGACCAAGAAGAGAGTTGAATCGGGGTATTTATTCCCCAGCTTGCTTTTTGCAAGGCCACTGGTACATAATAGCTGCATTCCTCTTGCAAATGGTACACAGCTCCTGTCTGCTTACCACTGTTCTAAGAACAGTGTCTCTCTCAGCTCCCTCCACTTGTGCTTTCAGCTTAGGCCTCTTACTGGCTACTGTTGCTACCTGCAGGGAGCTTCACTGTCTCACCATTCTGGCCTGATTCTGCCCAGACCTTTAAAAATTGTCTTTAAAATCTCTGCAGTTCCCTTCTGTGTATGCCATTTGTTTTCTGGGAGAGACCTGGACTAGAACAGGTATGAAATAATTTTCTTGTTTTGATCTCTCTGTTTGCCTGGTCTGGGGTCAATCAGTAAGACCTATTTCAAAATGGATAACAAAAATAGTGGGATTTTAAAAATAAATAATAGTGCCCTACTACTGTAAGATGTTATTATTGGGGAAAATGGAGAGAAGTTACATAGAAACTGTACGAAATGTTATATTTTTCAAAGTAATAAGTATTAATATAAAAATTTTAAAAAGTAATAAAACCGGTATCTTTTCACATGTGATTATATTAAAAATTAACATATTTAAAAGCAAACTAACAAGTAAATCTGTAGGTGCTACTTGATACTTATAGATAAAATTTACCTTTCCTGCAGGCTAGTTTGATCAGCCTAGAAGATTCTAAAAGTAAATTAAACACTTCTCTCATAACTAAAATCTTTGAGTCTTATTAATTTAAAAAATATGACTGTATATATTTTCTCCTGCCTTCATTACATTCATATATGATTTTCACTCTTCCTCTTTTTTTAAAATCCCATGGCCCCATACCTTTTTTGTTTATATATCATAGCATAGAAAGAACCTATCTCTCTATCCATATATCTCCTTGCCCATCCTTCAAGGATTAACTTAATGACCACCTTCAATAACTATTCTGGATCAGAACATCACACATCTGCTATTTCAATGGATTTGGTTTAGGTTAGAATCATATATAGGCAAAAAGAATCATCTACTTTACCCATGTGTTTTGTAGACAGCATAAGGCTATTGAGGAAAAATATTATGCCTTTTAGTTCTTTTGTAGAACATCTCTGGGCTTCTGTTGAAGTGAATTAAATTCAATTTCTGAACAGAGTATATGCCTGGGCAGAGTTATAAACCCAGACTTGTATTTCTATTCTTTCACTAAATAACTGTGTGATCTTGGGTAACTCATTTTCAGGCCTTTCTATAAAATGAATGCATTAAATCAGATTATCTCCAAGGTCTCTTTTCGTTCTGCAGTGGCACAGTTTTCACTGCAAATATTAGGTAGTAACAGAGAAGTAGAATCATATGGCATCCTTTATATATTGAACTCCTCTTTCCCTGAAATCCTCAAAGAATATTCATCAGTCTACTCTAAGCTGAAAGCCCATGAATTGATCTTGAATATTTAGAATTTTATTATGGATAAATAGCCCCAAACTGGTAAGCTTATTTGAAACTCTAGAAACCACTAGTAGCTAAACCTCTCGGGTTTGCAAAATTGGGCAGTAAATTGTATGACAAGGGGTTTTCTCCGGAGATTTCCTGTGTTTGCTACTTCTGGCAGGTTGGAATTAGAGTGAGAAAAGCCAGTTTGTGATACCTTGTTACTGCCGCTCCCAGGTGGAGTTCAGAAGTGTAGACACAATGACAAAGGTGATGAAAACATAATAACAACAAAAGAAGAATTTAATCAAATTTTATCGGCTCTCTAAAAGCTTGCAGGTCTAGCTCCACTGGTGCCTTTATTTATTTGTATATTGCATTTGTAAAATGACTCTCTCCTTGGGGAGGAGGAGAGAGTTATGTAATTACTAGTTGAAAATGACTAGATCTGTACCAGTGAAGCAAAATATGATCTTGGATTCTAAGTGGAGGCAAAATATAATATTAAAGGGGGATATCATCAACTTCTTTTGTTAATATCCTGAATATCAGATATCAAAACTATAACTTTTTTTATCTTTCAGTCATGCTCATTAATGTAAATTTTGATTTGATTCTCTTGATTCAGTATTTTCTAGCTTCTCTCAGCTAAGCTCACTTAGCTCCATTGAAGGTCTCAGCTTGTCCCGTGACCAGGTAAAACTAAATGAATTCCCAAAGCTGTGCTCTTGTAGTCCAGTGGTTAGAACAGGACTTACTTTATATACTCATTCCTTAGATGATTATGTCTTCATCTGACCAAAGTTGAAGATGAGGCTTTTGTACTGGTCCTTATGATTATGCACTGAAACATTTTCTTTTTCTTCTTCTTCTTCTTCCTCCTTCCCTCTTCCTCTTCCCACTCCTCTTCCTCCTCCTTATCCTTCTTCTTCCAGAGTTGATGTCTAGCTGTCAGTCTTATTGCCAAGTCCTTTGGCCATGGGAATATCTTCTCAGCATTACTGGTCTTCAGTTTGCTGTTCTAAATATTGCTGGCACTAGTCCCCTGCCCATGTGCTCTGTGCACCTGGGAAATCTTCTCTGCCACTTACATCTGTATCACCCAAAGCACAGCATAGCTGCCAAATTCATCCTCCATTCTTTTTGTTTCTTGGGTGATAGGTTTTATTCCCAGACTTAATTGATACTCCTTTTCTTCACTGTCTTTTCCATGTTGATTCTTGAGTCCCCTTGTGTTTTGGGCCCAAGAAAGAGTTTATTATCATCTCCATCGTTCATGCCCCTATTATGGTCCATCCCTGCTGGAAAACCATTTCCTATGGTTACATTATTTTGATCATTGCATTTGTGCAAACACCAATATATTACTTTTCACTTTTTAGTACATGTTTTATCCTCTGGTTCATGTATGTATGTCTTCTAATCAAAATCACAAATTCTTGAGGTCTGGAGTTATGTTTTTCATCTCTTCAAACATCTAGGGTGTTATTATATCTAGCATGCCATTAGTACTTAGTAAAAAGTCCCAGTGTGACTTTTAGATATGAAATATTTGAATGATTTAATATAGGTTATAGATTTTATTTAGAAAATATATTGCTGTATATATTTGTCTCCTGTTCAGTTCAACAAATATTTATTGAATAACTAAGACATTGTCTTATGCATAATAAAACTTCAATAAATATTTAGGTAGAATTAATGTCCCCAATATTAGTGACTTATCTGCATAGCAAAAGGAGCCTTAGCAGAAGAAAAGGGAATAAATAACTTCTTAAGCATTTTCTGGTTTGTTAATCACAGTTCTGTACATTTGGTTTTAGAGTGGATTGCATTAAAATAATGCAGAACCTCATTTGAAAAGCTGATACAATATTCCATTGCCGAAGTTGGCACTTCATTGAACTCAAGACCATTATAGAAATTAGGGAGTAGGGAATGAGCTTTTGTGAGGCTCACCCAGTCTGTTTTCATCCCCCTCTGCCCATTGAATGGATGTTTCTTGAGTAGATCCTCAATAAGAAGCTGAATGGATCGAAATTCAGAAGGATATTGTACAGCATCATTATGGAATGAGTAGCAAGGAAGTAGTGATTATTTCGTCATGCAGAACATGCCCATTAAAAAGAAAGATGTAAGGAATAAACAGCAGCTCTTAAAGAAGATATACTAATGACAAATAAATACATGAAAAGATATTCAACCTCAGTAGCCATTAAGAAAATTAAAAAACCCCCAATGAGATACCACTATACAAATAGTAGATTGGAAAAGGAAAACAAACTTGATAATACCAAATACTAGGAAGAATATAGAACACCAGGAACACTGCTGGTGAGAATGCAAAATAGTACAGTCAATTTGGAAGATAATTTCTTATAAAGTTAAGTATACATTTACATATGACTAGACAATCCAGTCCTTAAGTATTTACTCAAGAGAAATGAGAACATATGTTCACACAGCAACCTGTACATGAATGTTTATATAGGCAACTTTATTCATAATTGTGAAAGACTAGAAACAACACAGATGTCCTCAAACTGATAGATAAATGAACTGAATTGTACTATAATCATACAATGGAATATTACTCATCAACAAAAAGGAACAAGCTGCTGATATATCCAGTATCATGGATGAATCTGAAAGGCACTATGCTAAGTTAAAGAAGCCAAACTCCAATGGCTGCACGATACTATGTATATGACATTCTGAAAAGTCAAAATTATAGAGACATAAAACAACGTAGTGGTTACCAGTGAGCCAATTACAGAGGAGTTGACTGTAAAAGGGCAACATGAAGAAATCTTTCTGGTTGATGGAACTACCCACCATCTTAATTGTGGTGGTAGCTTCATGGCAGCATGTATTTATGAAAACTCAGAAATATGTACCAAAAAGGTTGGGTTTCACTATGTGTATTTAAAAAAAAAAATGAGGTGAACACTTTGAGTTCTATTAAGTAATATAATGGGACTATATCAGTGGAAACTAACTGACTTGATGTGGTCTTTGGAACTGGAGACAAGTGACCGCAAGTTCAAGTACAGCCTCTGAAATCTAATTTTTAAAAAATTCTGTTGTTATATTAACCTTTAAGGAAAAAGACTTGATACGCAGTTGAAGTCTCTCCAATTTGAGTGTCAAGGAGGATAAATACTTGGGGATTGGAAGCAAATCAGATCTTATGTTCTCCTTGTGCCAGGCATGGAATATGCAGTATTTCTCACTCTCATAGGAACTTTGAGCTTACTTTTTCTATAAGTGTCACCTCTTCCCTGGATGTAGAAGAGCTCCTCCATTCTATCTGTACACATATTTACTAGATTGTCTTGCTTCTGTAATAATATTGTTAGGTTGGTATTATTATCTCCATTTTGTAGATAAAGAAGCTGGATTTCAGATCAATTTATTGACTTATCAAAGGAGTCCAACACTTAGATGTCATAGACTTACAGAAAATGGAAGTTAAAAAAAAAGTAGAAGAATAACGTCCTCATTTTAAAGAATCTGGTTCATAGAACTATTATGTAAAATTAAGTATTGAACACAGTATCATTTTTAAATTTTTATTTATAACAACAGTGAAGGAAATGATAAAATTTAAATTACTCATAATCACAGAAATCTAATTCTGGTATCATTTGCATTCTTCTTTGTACACCTTGACTCCTTGTTCTCATAATCAATACCTTTAAATCTTTACGATATTATAAATATTCTTTTGTATTTTGCTTTTGTTACTTACCAAGACATTATTGCATTTGTTTTCAATGTGGAACAGTTAAGTTCATACTTATTGATAGTCTAGGCTCCAAGGATACAGTGATAAAAGGCACAGTTCTTACCCAAGGGTTTATGGTCTGGTAGGAAAAACAGTGAAGTCATACTCATAATGTAGTAGGAAGTATGTTATGATGGAAGGATTCTCAGTGGCACTGCATAACCCAGAATAGTGCATAAATACAGTTAGAGGATGTTTATATAGGGCTGCACAAAAAGAAGGAGTGCAAAGGGAGATTGAGCAGGTGTGATCACAGAGCTAGCAAGTAATAGAGTGAATTTTATATCTTTCAATGTTTCATACAATTTAATCAATTTGAAGTACTATAATATGCTTAGCCCTTTTTTATTGGACATTTACTTATAACCAACTTTAACTGTTATAAATAATGCTGCAATGAATACTTTTGTGCTTATTATAAGCTTTTATCTTATTTTGAATTATCCTCTTAAAATGTATTCCCAAGTGTGGAATTACTGGGAAAGGTATATATATGCACTCATACATACACACACATTACCCCCACCCCTGGCTTTTGTTATATAATCCCAAACTGCTTTAGAAAAGGCTTATACCAATTTACAGTGTCATGAGCAATATATGAGTTTACCGGTTTTGCCAATACTCTAAAGCTTTGTGTAATCTTATACTTCTTTAAATTGTGCTAATCTAATAGTTACAAAGAAGTGGAAGTAATTTCTGGGAAGATGAAATATTTGACTACAAAAATGGATGAAGGAAGGAACACAGCACATTTGGGGCATAGTGATGAGTATGATATAGCAGAAACATTCAAAATGAAGCACTTTAATCATACAAATCATAAAATTTGAGAGCATAATTTTGTAATTTTAAACAAGAAGTAAGCTATGTTGAAAATACAGTATTTGAAACAAGAAGTAAGACCAATGTTCTTTAATGGGGTTTAAGATTTATGCTTGGGATCTTGACAAGATCCAGCCTTTAGGAAAAATTCACCACTGGTGTATTTTATTTCCACAGATATTTATGAACATTATACAGCAACCTACTGCTGACCCAAGTCCCTGCTTTTATACATTCATTTATCTCTTGGTAACATGGCCAGTGCTTTCAGATGAGCCATGGACCTAATGGGAGAACTTGGAATGAGATTTTTTTCCTAGAGTGAGTCCCACCAAGTCCTTAGTCACTTAGAAGTGTCAGGCAGAAGGGACTCTGACAGGCAGCTCTGTCAATGTGAACAGAGAGTTTTAGATCAAGCCCAGGAACATTACTGTCAAAAATTACAACCTCAGCGTTGACATAAATGTTGACAGCACCATTTTCACTGATAGTGGTATCAGAGCAGATTATGATTCACAAAGGACTGTCCAACAAGCAATGATTTAGATGAAATGCTCCCAAATAAGTAAAGGGAAAGGAAGGGGAGAAGCAAAATATGAAGACTGCAGGATACAAAATTTTATTAAGACAGCATCATGCTATGGCAGCAAGCATCTTTCCCTCTTGGTAATGAGGGCTTGTCAGGAAGTTCACATTAAGAGAAATGTGATAATGGGGATTCAGACTCTCCTCTGAGTCTGGCCTACCTCCTAATTCAGACCAGTGATTTACATAGTTCTGTGAAATATTTTTAAAGAACGATAATGGTGTATAATTATAGGGCAGGTGTCCAACCTTTCCAGGGAACCAGCCAAGTGTCTCAGAAGTCATGACTGTGTAGGAAAGGAAAATGACATTTTGGTAAAAAGAGGCACGTGGAGATAGGGACACATTTACTTTTTCCACATGCAGGAATACTATTAATTTACCAAAATGTATCTCAACTTCCTCCAGTAACTTTGCTTAGCCCCAGTAACTAATTTCTCTAGTATTGTGACATCAGGGGTAGTCTATTAAGTAACATTGTATAATATCTTCAATGGTTTTTTAATGCCATTTAAATTTTTAATTTTTTCTACTATTTCTCTCTTGAGAAATACATTGCAACATTTGAATTAAGATGAATTGAGTTCTATTGTGGAAACCAAGAAATACTTGTGAATCATCCTACTTTACTCTAATGGAAATGTATTTTCTATTCTATTCCCTCCCAGGGAAAAAATCACTTCATATAAATATTTTATACAAAACAAATTATTTGAGAAATTATTGAGCCATTCATAAATTATGTTTCTAAGCCCCTTGGGCAAACTGGCTAAAATGCAAAGTGAAGTTAAATGAATCCAAATCAAAAGATTTTGCTTAAATCTCAAAGGCTTACACTTGCTTCTAAATATCATGGTAAATATTACAAATGACATTCTGGAGATCATTGTGTTTTTACCTCATAGTATCACCTTATTCTGTATTACAGAGATCATATATTGGTCTTTATCACTCATTTGATGTTAAATTTTTGAGTGAAAGGAATGCATTTTGTGCACCATTATTTTCATCAACATCTGAGTATATGGTAGGTGGAATTTGAGAAATATTTAATGTGTAATTTGCTAATCAATAAAAAAATCAATAAGTCAATATTTCTTTCTTAAATTCTTTTGGAGGCAGGCACCAACTAAATAAAATAAAACTGGAAAGAAAGATAGTATGCAGGAATGGGAAACTGATAGAGACTCCTACAAAAATATTATTTATAAAAATAAAATTTTCTAGCCTGTAGTCATCACAAAATCAACTATCAAATGAGTGCAGATTTTTTATATAAATAATTTCTGGAGAGAAGCCATGGACATGATGACTTTTCATTCTATGACAAAACATGTTGGAGTGAAAATTTTTTTTAGCTACTCTCTCAAACTTTGTCTTAATAAATACCCTTTTTAAATTAAAAAAAAGAAGTTTTAGTTGAACTCCTTTTATAAATAGATGTTAGTTTTGCCTAGAAGTCTGTGTGTTTTGATTATCTTACTCCAATTAAGAACATCTCTGAACTTCCTTCTGGAATATACCTTATTGGGAAATATCTTACTCTTTCCAAAAGATGAGTTGAGTTTTGTTATAAATTCCATGCCATTTATTATATGTATTTTCTTTTATAAAATAAAGTTTTTTCTATTTTCCTAAAACATGAAATTTAACTACTGGAAAAAAATTATAATGTATAGGAAAATATAATGAAATAAATTAAAAGCACCCCAAATCCTACTAAGCAATAGAACAGCAGTCAACATTTTGCCACATTTCATTACTTAATCTATTACTTAACCACCCAAGTTAACACTAGTGGTTTAAAATTATTCCTCTATTTGTCCCTACTGAGCATACTCAACACAATTATGCTCAATGATCTGGTCATATGATTCCACTATGACAACATCAGGAGGGGAGTGTGGATTGAGAAAGGTAGGCCATGTAGAATGGCAATCTGGTTAGTAAAGCATCTAGAACAGAACTAAGAATTGTGTCATGGCAATAAGAATAGCAACTAATGTCTATGTGTGTCAGGCCCTCCTCTGAGTGATTTAAATTGAGCCTCACAACAATTCTCTGTGTTAGATACTACTTCCAAACCCATATTAACAGTTGAAAAAACTGAAGCAAAGAGATTAAAGAAATTTGCCCCAAGTCACAGATAGTATTTTAAGAGAACCCAGGGAGTCTGGCTGTATATATAGATACTTCCTTCCAGAAATAAATGTTTATGATAACATGATTCAATTATTTTTGCTGATTATTGTAACCTATTTTGTCTTGATCCAGTGAAATAGGAAAAAGAATAACAAAAAAAAAAAAGGAATAAAAAAGGAGGGGCTAGAGTTATCACAATAAAGTAATGAACTTGGCACATATCAGTGTAGATTTGGGGGACAGATCAAATTTTGGAAATTCTGACAATTTATAAATAAATTCTCAGGCTCTATTCCTTGATTAGAGGTGATAACAGATATTGATGGTCCATGAACCATAGCTAACCACAATTACGAATTCACTTTTAAAAGATTAAATAGTCCCATTTTTCTGTAAGCTTAGACATTATTATGTTGATTTCAGGGGGCAGGTCTGGCATCTTTGTCATAGGAATTATTGAGCTTTTCTGATAATGAAGAGACACTTGTATGGGCTGTGGTCTGAAATAGTTGAGATGCTCTGTCTCTAATGACTTTCAATTCTAGACTTTTAAAAAAGATATGATCAGGATTGGAAGCATTTCTCCAGCAGGAGTTCTCTTACACTCAGTTCCGGCTCTGCAAGTAGAGAAAAGAATCTATCTCCCATCCCCCATCCCAGCCCTCCTTTACTCAGGTCCTATTTCCAAAAAAATGACAGCTGTCATATCTTATTCTGTCCCTTCTCAGTCACTGATCATTTGCAAGGGGGAAAAAGTATCTTCCACCCAGTGCCACATTGGTGAATGTATTTATCTAAGCCCATAATGGATGCCTTTGTAACCCCAAGAAGACGAAGATGAATGCATTTCTGCAAAATGCTACTTTTGTCTTAGCAATTCAGAATCCTGGGGCCAGCTACCCTGTTGCGTTGATTTTCTGGTCACTGAAGTTCCTCTGGGCTGTGGAGAGTGTTAAAGGCAGCAATTGATGGGATGGAAGTTTGGTCGCTGCAGGTATAGGCCTTAATTGGGGGATCAGGTGTTCATAAAGAGTGTGCACCAAGGGTGTGGAAATGAACTGGCTCAGAGAATAGAGCTGCAGGAACGCCACACTCAGGAACCCAAATAAAGACTCCTTAAACTGTCCTTCTCAGAAGCTTTGTTCCATCTCAGCTGTATTTAACAAGGTTATAAATAATTCTGTTCTGGGCATTCCAGACTGATCAGTCATCCATCATCATCTGAAATTCTTTTATACATGTGTTACTGTTATTGGTGCTCTTGACTATATCATTAACAATTATGTGCTGTTATTATTATTATCATCATTACCATCACATCATCATCACCATTAGTTTTGAGGAATTTCAATACAATAAATCCTAAAGGAGAGAAGCATATCATGATTAAGACACAACACAGTTAAAGCATTTTCAGCACTTTTATGAAAACAGAAATGTAACAAGAGACATTAAAGATGTAGAAGAGGATGGGAGAGGGAATGCAAAGACCTTGCTAATATTGTATTTGTTAATTTATTGCATAGATTTGGGTCTAGTTCTTAGCAAAAAAAAGAACTTTCTTATTTTGTAATACCATGACTTCTACTGATGTCTGACATCAGCTAAATAATTGGTGATTTCCTAATTAATATACTCTATGTTAGCCTCAAATGTTACTCATGAACTTACAGGTGCACGTTTGACAGTATTATTCTACCACCCGTTTAGCTTGACTGAACAAAAATATTGGCTATTAAGAAAATAACCAATGCTAGCAGTATTTTTGAGCCATGAAAGAATTGCATCATTTTTTTCCTTTATACTCTGTCTTCTTCCTTTCCTCTCTTTCTCAAACAGCATAAAATTTCCAAAGCTAACACAGAATAAAATTGGGAAAGAGATAAATGTTTGAAGTATTGTTCTATTTTCCCAAATTTCCACTCACACATTTATCTAACATTTATCACAAATAATCTTGTTTAATCTTCACAACAAACACAGAGGTACCTATATTGAGCTCAAATTTAAATAAAGAAATAGAGATTTATAATGGGTCCATGATGTGGCCATTGTTATATAGCTGGTGAATAGCATAGGAAGGTTTAATAGCTATAGTAGAACCCAGGGCTTACAATTCCAGTTATTTTTCAACTATCCATTCCTATCTGTCCTCATATTTCATGCTGACTTTCTGCATCATCCCACCTTCATGTTGAAAGAGGTGTACCTCTAGGCAATTATATATAGTTTTATATTTTTTTTAGGTGAAAAGTTTTCATATTCAGTAATACAACATTTACAGAAAAATACACTAAATGACATATTCATCAATGAGTTTCCTCATTCTGAATGTAGTTTGAATAAGTTTGATTACTGATAGAATTGAGCAACTTTGGCCATTCGATGATATATTTTGTAAGGTGTATGTTAAATTAACTTATTGTTTTTTTGGTGGATTTCTCTTATCAATGTGTGGGGATATATTATATACTCAGATATGAGTCCTTTGTGGTTAGTGTGTCCCAATCTTTTTCCACTTTGTGGTTGGACTTTTTGTTCTCTTAATTTATGTTATCTTTTGATGAACAAATTCTCTTTTGGCTTAGTTCCATATATTAATATTTCCTGGGAGTGGGAGGTGGGGTTAGTATTTCTTGTGTCGTGTTGAAAAAGTATTTCTCTGTAACAAATCTTGAAGATTTGGAGATTATCTCCTATGTTATCTTCCAAGAGATTTATTGTTTTGTGTTTCTCATTTAAATCTAAAAAACAATCTGAAACTTATTTTTGTATATGGGGAAGAGTAAATGTCATGACAATTTTTTCATGTGGTTATCTAATTATTCCAGCACCATTTAATGGACCTATTATATTTTCCCATTGTTCTAAAGTGCTACTATTTTCCTCTATCAGGTGTTAAATAATTGCATCTGTTTGTGAGCTCTCTGTTTTATTCCATTCCTCTGTTCATCTATTGTTGTGTCAGCACCATAGAGTCTTAATTACTGTAGCCTTATAATAACTCTTGATATTTGCTAGAGAAAGTTTCATTATTTTGTTCTGTGATTCTTCTTCAAGTGTAACTCCATAAATGTTGCTCCTTTGTATTTCTGTATAAGTTTTGAAACTGTATATAACAAATTTGGCATACACAGTCACAAAAAACTGCTGGGATTTTAATTGAGATTTCAATTCTTTGAAAATTTTAAGACCCGCTTCATGTCCTTGAAAAGAGTGTTTATTTTGTAGTGTCAAGTGCAGTATTTTAAAGGTCAAGTATACACTAACCACATTCTTTAAAACCTCTATTCTCTAATAATTTTTTGTTCAGTTATTCTATGAGTAACTTCATGAAGTTATTTCTATTTATAATTGTTTAATATTTACTTATTTTTGAGGCTGTATTATTAGTTACATACAAATCTGCAATTGCTCATCTTTTTTCGTTGCATGTCTGATTATTCTTGATTGTGTATCGGACTTTCTGTTTGCAAAATGATATAGAAAAATAATTTTAGGCCTAGGAGTATGGTATTTACTTCTAGAGGAATTTTGTTTGCATCTGCCAGGTATCTGGTAGTGCCAGTATCTTGGAATTACATTAATACAGTTGCCTGGGTTGAGAGGATTAGAAACTGCCGCCAGAGGTTGCTTCTCAGAAAAAATTAAACAAAACAAACAATCAAATAATTCACCACCACTACAATAACAGAACATATTAATCTCAGTTATTAGTTTAGTGAATTTTCTACATCCAACCATAAAATTTCCTCTGATGATTGGCATTTTTGTTGAAAAGACATTTGTAAATATCTTTGGAATCCCAAATGGTAAATACTATTCCAGGCCAATGCATCCTAAAGGAAAACCAGTAAGTCAACAAACCTTGGCCTAAATCACAGTTAGCTTTTCTATTGTTTTTTTTTTCCCCCTTTTAAATATGACTAAGCAAAATTTAGGTTATGTTTGTGGGGTATGGAATGAGTAAAATAGTAGAAAAATGGACCTTAAGGAAAAAATAAACCTGTGAGAGATCAAAACGATAACTTAAAATAATGAAAAAGATACATCTTTTAAGTATTCTTGGGTAGACTTCAGAATATATAACATCCCATTAAAAAAAAGAACAGGATGTTATGGAAAAAGAACAATGACAGAACAATAAAAAGATCTTTGAAGTAAAAATATGATTGCTAATTTTAAAGAAAAGTGTAATGAAATGTAAGAGGTAATGCTGAGAAAATATCCTCAAAAGTTTTAAAAGAGACATACAGTTACAAAATATGATAGGAAGTTAAAATAAGGGATGCTTTTTTTTTTTTTTTAGATTTTATTTATTTATTTGACAGAGAGAGACAGCCAACGAGAGAGGGAACACAAGCAGGGGGAGTGGGAGAGGAAGAAGCAGGCTCCTAGCGGAGGAGCCTGATGTGGGACTCACTTAACGACTGCGCCACCCAGGCCCCCCTAAAATAAGGGATACTTAATAGAGTTCCATATGGATTACAGAATGTAAGAATACAGAGAACTAAGTAAAGGAAATTATGAATGAACAAAAAGAAGAGGATTTCCCAGAACTGGCTATCAATATTCAATTAGAAAGGGATAACAGTGTCTCAATACAATGAATAGAAAAATAATCATTAACTAAATACATCATCATAAAAACCAGAACTGCAAAAGAAGGATCCAAGTTGCTTTCACTGAGTAAAAGTAGGCAACACTTAAAGGAGCTAAAATAATTTTACCATTAAATTTTTATCAGCAAGATAGAATCCAGAAAATGATGGAGTAGTAATTTCAAGTACCAGGAAAGGTTACTTTCAAACTCTATTTTCTATATCTGGCTAAACTTTTCACCAATTTCATGAGCAGAATAAGGACATCTTCAAACAGGTAAGAATTCATAAAATTTACTTTCTTAAAAAGTTTCTAGTGCATGAGCTACAGCCAAAACTGGAGGGTCAGCCTACAGAGGTTGACGTGAGGTACCAGAAACAAAGGATTTAACTGTGGGAAAAGTGAAAGAAAATCCCAGGAAGTCTGCCTTCGGCTCAGGGCGTGATCCCAGCGTTCTGGGATCGAGCCCCACATCGGGCTCCTCTGCTGGGAGCCTGCTTCTTCCTCTCCCACTCCCCCTGCTTGTGTTCCCTCTCTCCCTGGCTGTCTCTGTCTCTGTCAAATGAATAAAAAAAAAAAAAAAAAATCCCAGGAAGACATCTCCATAGTGGTCTTCATATTCAACCATACTTATACAAGAGAATAGAGGGCTGTAGGAAGAAGATCTCTGAGAATAAGAGTAAACCCAGTGAAATAAATGATGAAGGGCTTGGGGGTAAAGAATATGCAATCATATTACAACAGTGGCTGCTGACATGAACAATATTGATGTAGCCATGATTCTGTAAAATCAAAGTATTTTCTGGAATCACCATCTTGACAGTGTTTCTCAGCCCTGGCTGCACACTAGAATCTCTGTGGAACCCTGAAGAATAACGATACCTAAACTCCCCCAGATCTAGTAAATCAGAAATCTGGGGATAATACATCAGTATTTTTCAACATTCCCAAGAAATTCTGATGTGCAGTTGAATTCGAGAAATGTTGCTATAAACCAAACATAAAATACTTAATTATGGTTACAGAAAGTATAGTGCTGGGCCTAGAAAGGTGGAAAAAAATGATTGAAGGGAAGCTTGAGATAATAATGTTCTCAGTTTAAAAGGTGAGGAGTTAAGAGAAATTAGCCTTTGTTATTAGATCAAAAAATAATATTCCACACCCTTACAATGATTAACAATTAATGGCAAAAAATTGGAGGATAAAAGAGGGAGGTGGGGGCTATAAATTAACTAATCCTCATCATTCACAACTGAGTTAAGAGGTAATGTCTAAATTTCATAAATTGAAAAATAGTGGTTGGAACATACGCGTTAAGAAATAGAGGTAGCTTTCAGAAGAAATCATTAAGCATTTTAAAGGTGTTTCCTTTTGGGAGCAATTTCTTTGTTCAGCAGAGGTGGGCAGAGGTCTGTGGCTTTCCCTCACAAAGCGACATAATTGCTTCATTTTTTAAGTCACTCCATTGTACTTTTTTGGTACAGGTATTTGAAATGTTGGAAATAAGGTATACTGGAAGATAACATGAAAAGGGCTTCTGAAGTCTTAATAATGTTCTGTATCTTAAGATTTGGTTATCTGGGTGTGTTTGTTTGTGACAGGCAACTTTGGGACACACATTTGTGATGTGTGTACTTTTATATATGTTTAGTTTACTTAATAAGCATTGAAAAACAAAAATAAAATGTTCTCTGAAGACTGGTAGGTGTCGGGCTAATTAAAGTAGCAAGCTATTTTGAACTTAGTGTTTAATGAGTGATGATGAATTCAGCTGAGAAAATTAGTTACACATGAAATAATTTTAAAACTAAAAAATACATGAACCAATAAAACTATTATTTTTAAGAGTATTGTAGACAGCTAGTAAATGCACAGAGAAAAGTTAAAATGTACCTTGGGGAAGACCCTCTAGAGGAGAAAAGAATTTATCAGTGTCGAATTACTTGTAGGTGAAGAAGAGGGGTGATTGCATTTCTATTCATAGAAAGGAAGGTGTGAATGTTTGACTAAACATTGCATAAAGGCAGGTTTATGTGTTATAAATGGAGCCACATCGTGGAGAGGAGGGCATACCGTTAGGAAGTCAGGATAAGACTATTGCATCCTGAGGGTGATGGGAATGACTCTGAAGCTAAGGAGTTTGAGCTTTATTATGTAAGCAAAGGCGAGCTACTGAGAGTTGAGGGTAGGATGATGATAGAAGGCAATTGGCATTTTAAAAGAACTAATTATACAGGAAGCTGTATGTCATAGGAAATGAAGGAGGAAAAAGGCTTGTACTGATACAGCCGTCTCTGTAGAACCCCTTATGAATATCTAGCCCAAGAAACATCCATTTCATCACCCACTGGTCTTCAAATATGGGAATGAGGCTGGTAGCTGCATTTATACATGTTTTGTGGGCCTGGATTATAGCTGAATGTAATGATGTGGAGGACAGCTACCCCTACGTCATTTGTAGATGGTGTAACTGGAAGAACAAAGGCATTCCAATTGGGTTTTTAAGTAGTTGAATTATGAAGAGACCTAAAAAAGCTTTTCAATTTTTGAGAAGTAAAACCCAAATTGGTTTCACATGAAATATTAAAAATGGAAATATTTTAAAGTCAAAGATTTGACAAATATTTCAAAAAGTCACTTCTCTATAAATAGGAACAGGAAGAAGGTGCTTGGAAGTTGAGGAGTAGTAAAAACAAATAGAATTTTCTGGAATTGGTAATTTTCCCATAATGAACCTAAAGTCAAAAATGATATAATTTAAAATAAGAATAAAATGTAAATTCATAAAATAATCTTTTATTAAGCAATTATGTTTTGCTAAACAGTATTATAAATACTCCCTCCCAAAACCTCTGAAAGAGATATAGTCATCCTCCACTTTTCCATGAGAAAGCTGAGGACTAGAACATTTAAAGAAGTTGCCTGAGATTTCACAGCTAATAAATGGCACAAGTGAAATTGAATTCTCGGAACACCTAACTCCAAAACCTACACTCTTAACCACTATTAAAAATTGTTTCACACTTGGTCAAAATACGACATTGGGTATGGGATGAAGATACAGTCCTAAGTGAGAAGGCACTTGTTTTCCCTCGGGATATTTGCAGTATGTATTCAAAGACAGGATGTAATAAATGTAATGATAACACACTGCAATATGTATTACAAGATAAAGAAGATGTTGAAAGAGGACCACAGGCAGTTGGAAGTACTTCCTCACTGAGGAAGAGAGGGATGCTCAATAGAAAAATTGCCATTGGAGTTCTTACTCAAGTATATGAAAGTTCCAAGGAGAAAAATTTGGAGTAAAAGAAGGAAGATTTGCAGATTTGCTGGAGTGCATACTGTAAAAAGAATCAGCCTCAGGAGGGAGAGAAAGGCCAGATAAAGGAATGTCTGCAAGGCCAAATGAGATTGGAACTGAACCCTGGACACAGTGGAATGAGATGGGAAGAAAGATGGTGCCAATAGACTGACAGAGTGAGTGAAACTGCTGAACACTCTCGTGTTGATTACCTTTGAATTCTCACCACAATGCTGTGAAGATGAAAAATATATGTGGTTGCCACCATTTTCTGGCTTAAATAAAACAAGGCAGAGAAGGAACGTGGCACGCCCAAGCTCACATAGCACATTATATGGGTCCGATGAGTAGGTGAGGGAGAGGCCCTCCATTCAGCTTAGCTATAGCAAGGTACACCCATGAAAATATATGTGTACAGAAAGCACCAAATTGGAAAGACAAATTCATTGAGTGTAAAGGTCAGTTGCTTTTTATTTTTGTGACTTGGAAAAGAATATCTCGCTTACCATCAGCGTTTCTCTCTCTTGAATGATCATCATGATACATCCTTGTATGTACCTCAAAGATTATTTGGACCATCAGATGAACTGATGAGTGTCTATGCATGCAGAAAATTTTCAAATACAGATGTTTGGGGTTTTTGAAACAAATTATACAAATTATTAACTTGTATGCTAAAGGTATGTATATTGTCATATGAATAATACGAGTCTGTGAGACCATATCAATTTTATATATAAAATTGTGGCAATTGTCGTTTTCTTTTCCTGGGACAACCAAGAATGCATGATTAGAGTTTTGCATCGGCTTGTTGGGAAGCAGTTCTCCATGATCCTCTTGTGTTTCTACACACTTTATGAGCAGAGGGAGTTACTGCCTTTTTTCCAGACTATCTGTTCCAAGGTGTTTGCATAGCAACAACCTTAGAAGATAGAGTGTGTCTCTCCAGAGCAAAGGACAGGTTCGACTGCCTGGAAGATACAGTGTCTCCCTCCAGAGCCAAACTGCCAGTACAACAAATATAATGCCTCGTTTTGGGATAGAATGTGGGCATATTACTGCCTGTTAAAGAAGGCTTAGATTCCCTAAGCTCAGAGTTTCTCTAGTGAAATGCAACCCAGGTGTCACCTGCCCCTTCGCGATATACTGTGGGAAATGGGGCTCAAGGCACTAGCACAAGAAAATGCTGATATTCTGACTACTACTGTTGCCATGAGTAAGAAAGTCCTTTGCCTTTGAGCTAGGAGTCTCATGTCTTCTGCCAACATCCACATGTTAGCAGGCAGGCTAAATTGTTCCATTTACAAGTAGGGTAAAGTCTTAGACCCTTCACAGTTCTTGACATGGCTTAACCCTGGATAACCACATTCAGATAGCTGCTATGGATGATATGGCTTCTCCTAATGCAAGACAAAGATACCTGATTTAATGAAGAGACCTGGTTAAGAAAAAGTACCTAGAGAGAAACAGAAATCAGAATTGTGAAGAATAGTTTTCCTGGGAGGTCACTTGATGTTAGCACAGCTCCTTATACTCTTCCTACTTTCCAATCATTGTCTCTTTGTTATTGCAATACCCTAAGACTGGATTACCCTCTTCCTTCCTCCCTGCTTTGTAAAGACTAGCTAATAAAGGGAAGTGGTCACAGTCCTATTTGGGACACTAAGATTTTCCAGACTGTTCCAACTATTTTTATCTCTTAGCTGTCAACCTACTGGTCACTTTTCATTCCTCAACCTCTTTAGCATTCTGTAGCATATTATTTGTGTGTCATCTCTTTTCTTCTGATTAGCCCTCTTTTATTCCTCTACCCATACTCTAGGCTTTTTTCTATGCTGACCTCTTTCTCTGCATCAGGACGACCTCCATTTATAGATGTATTCATCTTCATTTGAATTTGTAACAGCTGGAGTTTTAGAGGATACTGCCTTTCAGCTCCTCATTTCTCATTCTATCTACAACCATCCATTCCCAAGACAACATCAACAACTCTATCTATAGCTACATATCTCTATCCTTATTCTGATCTTCATATCGAACTTTCTAAATAAGAAATGTACTTGGGCTTAGGTCATTGAACATTGCCATTCACTCTGTAGTTCTTATTCAAGTAACTTAATCTAATTAAATTTCAATATAATTATCTATACAATCAATAGAGTTCCCCTAATGTTTTAAGTAATTAAAAAACATGGATTTAAAGGTCTCTGTAAAAGTATCTAGTAGGTATTAAGTGCCTTATAAAGAATGATGACTTTCTTACCCTTCCTCTCTACATCCTTCTATAGTGGGGAAACAGTCTTTTCTCTCCCTTTCTATTCTCTTAGTGAAAGTCACTATCATTTACCAGAAGATTGAGATAGAACCCTGAGAGCCCCTTTGCCTTCTTTTTGCTTATCTCCCTCATTCAGCCCCTACTGGAAGATGTTACTGATGTTACCTCACAAATATATTTGGAATTCAAGAACTGCTGTCCATTTGCTTTTCTACTGTTTTAATGCCAGCCTCTCTCTACTTGTCGCCTTTAATCTCCAAACCTCCAGTCTCTTTCTATTCAATCCATTGTTCCCACAACCAAGAGTTTTCATATAAGCCTCAAAGCCCCTGCCTAAAACCCATTGTTCATACAAACAAGAGTTGCGACCTAAACAGAAAAGTTTGCGTGCTTTCAGGATATGTTCCAAATCCAGAGCAAAATGTACAAGTCACTCCAAAATCACCCCAACCTACTTTCTGGCCTGGTCTCACGCCGACACGCGTATCCTTCACGTCTTTGCTACAGCTACCTGCAAGTCCTGGTTCTCTGTGTAGGCCATGTCCTTTAACATTTGAAACCTCCTCTTATGCATTTGTATCCACATTGGTCAGAAATACTCATTTCCAGACTCACCCTTCCCAAGCAAACTCTCTTCATTCAAGTCTCAGTGGAAATAGCATCATGTTACAGAAGGTTTTTTTTTCTTTCTGCTTTAGATTTAATCATACCCTTTTCCCTGTCCTCACAGCCTCTTGCCATGAGTTGTCTTAATTTCTCTTGTACTTTCTTACTAAGCCTGAACCCTCAAACATGTAGTCCAGGATGTAAAATATTATAAGTGCTAAAGAAATGTGCCTTAATGTGTGTGTGTATGTATAAAATTATCCAAGGAAGTGAAGATGAAAAATATATAATAATAATGTTACCAATAAGAACAAAATTTATTGAATACTTCCTGTGTCTCAGGCTCTATGCTGAATAACTACTTTGAACATTTTATCTCATTTATAGCTTAGACCTCAAGGTAACCTGTAGTATAGTTAACTATTATCATGAACATTTTGAAAATGAGAAAATTGAGCCTCAGGCAGCTTAAGTACTTTTCACAGTAACACTGCTAGTAAGTGGATTATCTATTGCTTTAGTTATCTAATGCTGCATCATAAATCACTACAAAATTTAGTAGTTTAAACCACTGACATTTTATTATAGCTCACAAATCTGTGTGTTAGCTGGGCCCAGCTGAGAGGTTCCTCTGCTAGTCTTCCTTAAGCTCTCATGCAGGTGTAGCAAAATGGCAGATGCTGTCAGATGGTTGGACATCTGGGGCCTCAGGTTTCCTTTGGATGGCTTCTTTTTTCACAGAGTGCTGGACTCTCTAGGGCCTCTCTGGGACCTCTCTGTCTAGCAAGATAGTCTGCAATTTATCCCTAGTGATTAGAAGATCCTCTTTTGCATATCTTGCTCATAAGTCCCAGAAGGTCACTTTCTTTACATTCTGTTGGTCAAAGCAGCCACAGACATAGTCTAGATTCCAAGATGAGAGGAGTTGCATGTACATACAGACCATGGTAGGGAATTTGGCCATCTTTTGAGATTCTCAATCTCAGTACAGAGGTTGAGACTCCTTGATTCTTTCCAATTATAGCAGGAAGACTGAGAAAATTTGACTATAATAGGTTTAGAATACTTGAGGCGCAGAACATAGAATTAGAATCATCTTCCTCCTAGCCTGATTTTGTTTTTATAGATATTTAAAAGATATGAAAAAAATAAGTCTTCTTTACCACTAACCTGAAGAAAATCATACTTGTATTTCTGACAAGAGTGTTAAAATAGTTCAGGAGAAAGAGATAAAATTAATAGCACTTACAGAGTTGAAGTGATGGAAGAGAAGATGCCAGACAGCAGCTATGCCAAAGAAGAGGCAACAAATGGGAGGACCCCTGTGATGTAGGGAAGAAACTAGGAAAAAATATTGTAACCTCACTCTCCTCCTGCCATCTAATCTCCGGCTATCAACTTTCATTGGCTGAACCCCACCCAGGCCAAGAAAACAAGGAAGTCCAAGAGATAATGGTCAACTGGGTAAACTTCCTAAAGCAAAAAGCAGGGCAGAAAATGAAGGTGGGGGGGAAGATGGCAGCAGAGGATAACCAGCATGTTGCTGCTGCCACTGTTTTGTTAATGTTGCTGTTGTTGTTGTTGTTGTTGTTGTTGTTGTTGTTGTTGTTGTTGTTATTTCCACTTATCCTCTCTTTATCCGGGGACTGGAATGAATAAAAAAGTCATTTTAGTTTATTTGAATATTTCTAGGTAATTGAACTCTGGTTAATTGAGTTTGCATTTGTTTGAGCAGATAGCATTTAATATGCATTTAGAGAATAATCAAGATCCTTCTCCTCTCTGTTCTTCATTCCTCTGCCTCTTTTCTCCCCTCTAATTTTTCCTCATCAGAGCTTCTTGAAATTCAGAGGGCTTATTCAGAAGGAAAATCTCACAATTAAAAAAATTGGTTGAATAGCCACACATGCCCCCTAGGTAGAACAATGAACAGAAAATCTTTTTAGTCACCAATATGGCTTTTTGGTGCTTATCTAATCAAAGCATGTACTGGAAAGGAAAATGATATAAAGCTTCTCTTTCTCCCACTGTGATTTTTATTCTGGGTCACCAATACTTCTCTTGCACACCATACTTTAAACATTTCTGTCAATTTACCTTCTGAAATTAGAACAGACACTGTCCTGGAACAACCTCCAGAGGTACAATTTTTTCACAGGTTAGTATCTTTAATTTCAATTTCTAATTGATGAAATCCATCATGGTGATTCATGTTGCTTTACTCCTTTGGCATAACTTATCCTCTTTTCTTGTTTTCCCTGCTCCTTGGCATTCATTAAGAAAGACATAAACCAAACTGGAGATGACTGGGGGGTAATGAGTGGGACAACATAGTATTCCCATTGAGAGTCCTCAAACCATTCTGCTGACTTCCAGTGAACATGGCTATACTGATGATGTCCATAATGGAGTCACCAATCTCTATCCTTTAACTGAAATACTAGAGAAATCCTCCTATTTCTGCATATTGTTGTTTGTTTAATACAGGTCTCCACACATGTTGTTTTACTTTAGAATTTCCATGGCTGCTCCAAGTTTTCTCTCATCTCTTATACTGAATTCGTTTTGTAAAACTATACAAATGGCCCATGTCTCCATAGGAAAATGATTCCCAAGAAGAAGCAATCAACATGTTAAAATAGATCATCTCAGAGACACAGAGTGGTCCTGCATAAGTCAGCATAGCTTCCCATAAAATTCAAGACTGACTGAGCACACATGGGCAGCCATTAGTTCTCCAAAGCATCTTTCTATTTCCTTTATGACTTAGCAGCCAGCTTTTAGGAAGTCCATAATCAGAGGAATCAAACTGGCTTCTTAATTACTGAGATCACAAAAGGCGTTGATGGCCCCATTAGGAATAAATGAAGCCTTGACATATAAACTCATGCAATTGGACTACTTGATTCTCAGGCTTCCTTTCCTGAGGTTGGTGCCTGAAACAAAAGGTGTTCTTCTTATGATGTTCATATAATTCTATCTAATGTTCCAGGAACATAGAGTTTCATACATGATTTTAGGGGCAAATGTGGTTATCATTACATTTGGAACACTTTTTCAAAAGTCAAATGGAATCTAATATAGGTATGGTAACAAAAAATCATTTTGTAAGCATGGCCTTCATTTAGGAAATTTCACACAATATGTTTGTATGCAAGAAAAGAATTATAAAGCAATGTAAATTAATGAGAGGGTCAGAGGGATGAGAGAGAGAGAGAAAGAGAGGAGAGGCAGATATCCCCGCTGAGTGAGGAGCCTGAGGTAGGGCTCGATCCCATGACCCTGAGCTCACAGCCTGAGACGAAATCAAGAGTTGAACACTTAACCAACTGAGCCACCCAGGAGCCCTGTGTATAACATAAGTTTATTTCTTCAGTTGCTCTTTAAGCTTGCTGAGGCCAGTGACCATTATGAGAATTCCTCTTGTATGCTCCACGGGGTACCAATATATCTATGTATTTTTAAAATACTTTTCTTTCAGCTGAAAATTGAAAAAAAAATTAAAGTCATTTATATTCACAAAACCAGCAACCACCTGATTAAGTTTTATGAAATACTATAATATCATATTGATAAATATATATTGTTACAATATTATATTGATAAAGCTGTGAAATATAAAATCTGAATTTGAAGATAAAATGTTTTATTATTTTCACAGTTATTTCATATATTAATTGTTAACATATAATATTTCCCTTATAATTACTGGTATAATTATGTTATCTTTCGATCATCCTTTTTAAGGTGTTGCTACCTGTTATCCTTGTCTTCTAGAGCTCAAAATTATGGGATCATTTTCAATTTTTTCTTAAAGGAACTCTATTCAAAGCATTTTACTCAGATGTCAACTGTATAAAACAGTTGGAAATAAAGCTCTTCTGCTTGAAGAAGGAGTTGGGCCCAAGAGCCCTATTTGGCTCCCCAGCCTCCTCTAAGACCTGTGAATGTAATATTACCACAATTTAAAAATTGCTGCTCTCTGTCAGAAAGGACTGCTCAAATTAGTTGCCTGAAAATTACCCATTGAAACAAGAGGCCTTCTGGCCTGGGCTTTTATATTCACCACACTTACTGGTTTATTTTAATACATAGAGTGCCCACTCAATGGTTTTTTACTAGCTTGATTTAACTCTTTCTCCACCACCTTTTTTTCCACTCCAACTTTTCTCCTCTTCTATCTCTGAACTGTCTTCCTTAAGTACCTCCAAATACACACATGCATGTGCACACTGCTAACACACACAGACTCACACATGTACAAGTGCACAGGAATTCATCACAGCTACTCAGCAAGCAATCAGCTGGATCACCGTGTCTATGATGAGAATTAGTTGTTTGTAAAGGAGACCATAAGTACTTAAGCATATTGCTTTGCAATCTGGTAATGTCAGTTGTTTCAACCACAGATCACATCAACCTCTGGAAACCCATTGCTAGGTTATCTGCCTACAATGGTCAATTTTGAAATCCACACCAATGGGAAAAGCTGCAAATGGCCATAATCACAGCATTCTGGAAAAAGAAAGTGCAGTAAGCATTCGTGTCAGTGAGACCAAGTGCATTTGATTCTGAAAGAGCCAGGTAAAATTCAAAACAAAAGCTAAGAAAACCAGTATGTTGTGTATAATTAGTTCTGATTAGTTTTCACTGAATTGGCAGTGAAATGACTGAATGGAATGACTGAATCTGTCATCACTGAAATATTTTTAAATAACTTAAGGTCATTACATGATTAAGGTTGTTCATACCCTACTTAACATATTATATTCAGTATATTTAAGCTCATATTTTTAGGACTGAATGGGAATATTATGAACCTGATCAAGCAAATGAATCAAATTAATTGAGCCTTGAAACTCCCAACAATGGCAGCATGGCCACTCCCACAGATAACAATTCTAAAAATTTGGATAGAATATTTGATAAAACTAAGGCCCTGAAAAGCATTTCAAAGCAAAGTGAAACAAGAGGAGAGTTGATTTAAAAAAAACTGAAAATGGAAGAGAAAAGATCTACAAGTTCATTTCTTTCTGATTTGAGGATGTTGTCTATCCTTCAGCTTCGCTTTGGTATAAGTAAAATACTTTAAGGAGTAGTAGGCTATTTGCCATAGCCTCAAATTATCCCCCCAAATATTTTTTAAATACTACAGTGTTTTTAACATAATCCCCAATTTTTTAAATATCCTTCCAAAAAGTGGAGCTTAGATTCGACTTAATTCCCCTTCTTTTGATATAGTGTCTCATTTACAATAAATGTAGTACAGAAAGAGAAAATCAACAGCTCTACAGTGGAGAAACCTTATAGACATCACTTCAAGTTACAAAGTTAGTGTCACCAGTTGTAGGTCATGCTGATATGTACTCACTTGTATGATATGATGAGAAGGACACTTCAAGTCTGTGGTATTCTTCCCTAAAATCCATAATCCCAGTCCAATTGATGTGGGAAACAAACGCAAAAGAAAAATTGAATTTCCTTACTACTTAAAGCCCATTGTCAAGTCCTTGAAACAGGCAGAGTGACATTCCTCTAGGAACTCAACTTCCTCCATGTTGACACTTGGCTAAGGGCAAAAGGCAATCTTAGCCCAACCCCCAAGATCATGAAAGTCTACTTTAACATATAAAAATTCCTTTGGAAACTTCTTTTATCTCTACTCTCCAAGATGCATGTTGACAATCATCCCCAAGCATATGACCCACCAATATACATCTGAAGGGTCTCATGACTAAGGTTTTATTAGACAGTAATAAATGACCTTTTCCAAACAATACCTAGCCCCCTTAAGGTCCTGGAAACCATGCTTCCAAATTCCTTAGAGACTTACACTCTCTCTAAGCCCCTCTGACTTGGAAGTATATAATGGGCCACTCCTCATGACCCCAATGCAGCTCTTTCTGCCCATGGGCCCCATCCCTGTGCTTTAATAAAACCATCCTTTTGCACCAAAGACATTTCAAGAATTCTTTGTTGGCCATTGGCCCCGAACCCCATCATCTTTCCTACATCACAATCATGATGAAGTATCAGATGACCCAAAATTGGGAAATATTGTACAAAGTTCTTGACCAGTACTCTTCAGAAGTGTCAAGGTCACCGCCCCCCCAAAAAAGATGGAGAAACTGTCACAGATGGGAGGAAACTATGAAGTCCTAGCAACTGAATGTAATTTGAGTTCCTGGCTTTGATTTGATCTGTTAATAGAAGAAAAGGTAAAATGCAAATAAACCCTATAGTAAATTATTGTATTGTACCAATATTCCTTTTAGGTTTTATCTTTGTACCATGCTTAAGGTAACATGAGGAGAGGCTAGGTGAAAGGTATATGGTGAAGCTCCATACGATTATTGTAACTCTTCTATGAGTCTAAAATTTCAAAATGAAAAAACAAAACAAAACAAAACAAAAGCCCCCAAAACAGCATCTCTTATCTCATATCACACACTGTGAATAAGCTGAAAACCCAGTGCTCTCAACTGAAGACAGCCGTAACAAAGTCCATTACTTCTGGCTCCATATCTGCAGAGAGAGAGAGCTGCTCTATGGGGGTATGTAAAAGTCCCTGAAGTATATTGTTGACTTGATATTGGATGCGATTTTTATAGCTTCACAGATAGGCAAATATCTTGACCAATAGCAGAATAGGACAGGATTTAAAAATTGGCAAAAGAGTAGTGAAAAGCATGGCTATTTCCTGATTGGTCAAAATAGCACCAAAGCAGGGTGATAAAGAATTTGAGGAGGTTAAGATTAAGTTGACCTAAAGGAGAATCCAAAAAGGACTGGCGGGTTTCTTCCTTCATACCTCGATAGTTGTGCTGTCTCATTTTCACCTTTAGGAGTTCTAGAGATATCTTTATCTAGAGATAAAGGAGTTCTAGGTCATTTTCCCTGAATTCATGGAGGCCCTCAGCTTGGCAGGGCTAAGAAAGCAAAGGGATCTGCATATGACTTAGTATCTGAAAAGCAAATCCTTCTTGGAATGCATATGCACTCTGTGTAAGGAAGTCACTAAAGGGACAAACTCTTATTAACCAATACAACAATCAAATGAGCATATGCATTCTTAGAAATTTCATATAATTGGTAGCATAGAAAAATAGTTTTAAAGAAGATAGAGCAATTGAGGCAGAAAGTAGGCAAATAAAAATAAAGAAAATTAATAATTTGTTATTTGTTGAAAAAAACAAAAGCATACCCTAATAGAATTTTTAAGCTTGATACCATCATTTGATATAATCATATAATCGTGAATTTTTAAGTTTGATATAATCATAGAATATTCAAGTTTGATGCAATCATAACCCTCATGTATGTTATGGGTATGTCTATTTGGGTCTATTATAGGATATAAAGGAAAGATAAAATACAGTCCAGTCTATCTGGCTCATTGGGGAGATGAAAATTGCCAGTTGTGACTTCCCTTGGATCGTGCAATCAGTAAATTATGGAGCAAGTTCTCTGGTCTCAGTTTCATACCTTAGTTAATGCTAGATAATGTTAGCCTAGCTCTCACATTAAAGAAGAATGAAAAATGATTGTTAATAAGCATAAGAAAGCACCATTTGTGCTATTTCCACTGTATATTTTTGCTATGGAAATAGCTATTTCTAGAGTTTCCAAAAAGTGTTTATTCTTGTAAGTAGACAAATATTCCACTTCACAAACATTTTTGCAAAATGTCTATATTCAGGATAAATCCAGTTCACCCCAGGTCCAAATGAGCACACTGTCTAAGGGAGTGAAGACTGACCTATTATGATATTTTTAAATTTTCTGATAAGAAGGAGGACAGGAAGAAAGATAGGAAAAAAGAAAGGAAGGAAGGGAGGAGGGAAGAAGGGAGTAGGGAAAAAGGAAGGAAAGAGTTAATAGAGGAAGTAGATGGGCTTTTTAGGGATGACTAGGCATGTGAATGCACATATATATTAGCTGCTTTTTTTCTCTTTTTTATGCAAAATTCAAAAGTGTCCAGAGAGAAAGATATGCTTTCAAGCCACAAATCTCTGTTCCCCAAAAGGGATGAGATCATGCAAAGTGAATTAAAATCCCCAAATATTCACCAGGCCTTCATGTTGAGTTCTTTTTTTTTTTTTAAAGATTCTATTTATTTATTCGACGGAGATAAAGACAGCCAGCGAGAGAGGGAACACAAGCAGGGGGAGTGGGAGAGGAAGAAGCAGGCTCATAGAGGAGGAGCCCGAGGTGGGGCTAGATCCCACAACGATGGGATCACGCCCTGAGCCGAAGGCAGACGCTCAACTGCTGTGCTACCCAGGCGCCCCTTCATGTTGAGTTCTAATATAATGGATTCCAGACTATGCCACCTCAAAATATGCCTTTTTGGCTTAATGATTATTTTGAGCTAATGGCCATTGAGAATCAGCAGAGGCAAAAAAAAAAAAAAAAACTCTAAAAACACGGCACAAGTTTTCCTTTTGTAAAGGAAATTTCTATTTATAAAGGAAATTTCTATTTGTAAAACTGTTTCTCCCTTCCCTAGAAGAGGAGGACTCTTCATAACACTCATCAATGGAAAAGGCAGTGACTTAACTCTGCATAACAAACCTTAGTAAACAGCCACAGCTGTCCATACTATTCTTTGTGTTCATTCTGTAACTTTCATCCCCAGTCCAGAAGCCCAAAACCTCTTTCCTTTTGTTTACCCTAACAGGGTATATAAGCCCAACTCTAAGAAACTCTTTGGGTTACTCATCACTGAGCGCTCCCATATATATTTGCGCATGATGACATGCATGTTAACTTCCCCCCCTATTAATCTGCCTTTTGGCAGTTTAATGTATAGGACCCCAGGGAAAGAGCCCAAGATGGGTAGAAGAGAAAGATTTACGTTTCTTCCCCTACAACATACAACATTCACAGTGTAATTTAGATTGTGATTCTCATTTGAAAGATGAGGAAACTGAGAGACCAATGAAATTCCTGGACTTCAAGTGATAGAACTTGTTGACATAAGATCTCCATCTGCTACATTTCCTGTGATAACTACTGCTGACATTACTAGAATTTAAATAATGGGGATGTCCTCAGAGATCCAGGTTGCTTCTTGTTTGTAAAACATTTTCAAAATAAAATTAGCTTATTTGAGAATTTATAATAAACTGCCATTCATTGATTATGACCAACTATGATTTGTAGTTAAATTAACTGTGTGAAAACATTCCAAAATGATAGTTTTAATATACTTCCTCGGGATTCTTTCTTTCCCCCAGACTTATTGAGGTATAATTGACAAAAATTATATATATTTAAAGTATACAATGTGATATTTTACTGTATACATTGTGAAATCATTACCAGAATCAAGCTAACTAACATACCTGTCACTTCAGTTACCTTTTCTTGTGTGTATGTGGTGAGAATCCTTGAGAACCACTCTCTCAGCAAAATTTAAGTATACAGTACATTATTATTAACTATAGTCAACATGCTGTACATTAGGTTTCCAGAACTTCTTGTAACTGAAGTTTTGTACCCTTTGACCAATATGTCTCCTTTTCCCCCATATCCCACATCTTTGTGATTCTAATTATCTCTCCACTACCCCTCTCTCCTCGCTACTTTCGAAGAGTCTGATGGGTTAGGAGTAGTGATATAGAATACTATCATTAGTGTACCATTTGATCACTGCATGGAATATTTTTATATTCCTTACGCATCCCTGCCTGGGTCTCTCTCCATTCCATACTTCCTTGCTGCCTATGTATTCTACCACATGTTTTGTTTTCTTTTGGTTTTTTGTTTTTGTTTCTTTTTTTTTACTATTCCAACCCAAAGGAAGTTGTACTTCTTCAATACCTCAAACCATGTTTAAGATCTGTACAAAATATACATATCACTTAGCATTTGATTATTGCCAATCTTATATAAAAATGCTGTATATACACTGCAAGCTCTTTGAGATCAGACTGATTTTCTTTGTTCATTGGATGTGCAAGACTTAAAAAATCTATTGTCATTATCTGTTATTGAGTCATAAAGTAATAACAAAGAGTTTAAGCTTTCAAATAAACATGGTCAAAGCATGAGCCTATAATTGCAGGTGATGGTGGTGGTAATGGATATCATGAGGATGAATTGCAATTTTTTTTCTTGGCAATAAAATTATATATGTTTCTTTTTAGGTAATTAAAAGGTAATTTTCATAGTAAAATTTAGAGGCTGTGTTTAAATTTTTCACAGCTTTTACACATAGAAGGCATCACTAGTTTCCCTGATGTAAGAGGCAAAGGACGAGCTGCTTCTCTCAACTACAGTGAGCGACATCATTAATGCCACACATCAGACTTTAGAGAGTCATTTCCCATTTAATCTTCCTAGCTTTTCCTCATAATTCCTCTCCACATTTCCCCCTTGAGCTGATATTTTATATTGCTTCAGCTCAACACAAAAAGTTAACTTGGGTACAGGAAATGTTCATTTTTTTAAAATGAAAGTATTTTGCTTAGAAGGATGATTTAAAAAGGGCTCAGATGGATTCAGTGAGAGTATATGCTTTGATATGTTGAAAGAAATCTGCTTCACAAATAAGATGAGATGGTTTTGAAAAAATGCAAATGACCTCATACTGATATATGTTGTAGTGAGTATACTATTGGATGCTTTTTAAAAGAATTTCAGCATGGAAAGAGAGATCTGGAAGGTGGTAGAAAGCCAAGGAATCACACAAATGCAATTCTAATAATCCTTAGCCTGAAAAATGTGGGAATCATGCTTCAGAAATAGAGTGCCATTTCTAGAGGTAAAAGCCATTTACTTCAAGTGCTTCATATTGCATATAGGAAAAAAATGACAAAACCCAACACATATTCTGCCACTCCCCACTCCAGTAAACATGGCAGATATAACATCAAAAAAAATTTTTAGTGCTTATTTGCAGTTAATCCTTGTCTCCATCTGTAGCTGTAGACAACCACCTATCTGCCTTCCCTCTCTATATAAATTTGCTTTTTCTGTTCATTTCATAAAAATGAAATGATGTAATATGTGGTCTTCTACCTCTGGCATTTTTCACTTAGCATAATGGTTTTGAGGTGCAACTCTGTTGTAGCATATGTCAGTTTGATATATTGTATTCAGTTATATTAATATAAAATATTTTGTTTATACATTCATCACTTGATTGACATTGGGATTGGTTCTAATTTGGAGCTATTATTAATAACACTCCTATAATTATCTTAGTGTAGGCATATATTTAATTTATCTTGTTTTTTGTCAAGATTCCCAGGTGTGGAAATGCTGGGTCATATGTTTGTGTTTAATTTTTTAAGAATGACAGATTCCACATTTAGCATTCCCATTTGAACATTTAACCATCAATATGTGAGGGCTGTAGTTTCTCTACATTCCCCCTAATTCTTCTTGTTGTCTACTTGTTGTTGAGTACATCTATTCTAGTTGGGTGTGAAGTGGTATCTCATTATTGTTTTAATTTCCATTTCCATGTTACTAAAGGTATTGTATATCTTTTAATAGGCTTAGTAGACATTCCTATAATTTCATTGTTGAAATGTCTATACAAATCTTTGCCTATTTTTTTAATTTGAATTTTTTGTCTTATTACTGACTTTAAAAAATATTTATATATTCTGAATGCAAGTCCTTTATCAAATATATGATTTGCAAATAATTTCTCCCAATTTGTGGCTTGTCTTTCTTTTCTCCCTTCCAAGTACTAACCAGGCCTGACCCTGCTTAGCTTCTGAGATCAGACGAGATCGGGCACGTTCAGGGTGATATGGCCATAGACTTGTCTTTCTTTTCTTAATGATATCTTCTGATAAAATCCTTTGTCAATTTATTCTTGTATTGATTTTCTTTTGGAATTGTACTGAAAAACTCTGTCAAATCCAAGTTCCTAAAGATTTTCTCTTTTGTATTCTTTAAGACATTTTATCATATTAGCTCTTCACTTAGATCGATGATCCATTTTGAATTAATATTTATGTATAGTGTAAAGTAAGGGTTTAATTTCATCTTTTTGCATGTAGATACACATTTGGCTAAGTATTTTTTGTTGAAAAGACTTGTCTTCCATTAAATTGTCTTGACACCTTAGTCAAAAATCAATTGACCCTAAATACAATGCTTTCTTCTGGTCTCACAGTTCTGTTCCATTGATTTATGTATCTACATTTATGCCAATACCATGCTGTCTTTACAGTGTAAAAAATCCAGAAATAGTAGAAATTAAAACCAGATCGGTAAAATATTATTTAGTAAGAGTTTGTGTATATAAAAGAACACTTTGCAAAGTGGGAGTCTTCAAATCCAAAACTGATATAAAGGTCAGAGCATGATGTTACAGGAGGCTTATAAAATGAAAATGAGGAAGTTGTTTGACCTTTACAATGATTGGTTGTTACAATGTGGGTTTCCAGATGGCAGCAGATTGGTTAAAAGTAATTATCTTATACCATTTTAGGAAGATGACTTGTTTCTTTTGTAATTTTCAGAGCCATTTACAAGAAATTCACGTAAGTCTCACTTACGTTTATGACATACGTTAGATTTGGTTTTGCTTGTAGGGTTTACTTGGTTTTGTCTGCTTGGGGGATTTTCAAGCTTGGTCTCCATTTTATTTTATTTTAACAATTGTAAGTTTTGAAACCAGATATGTAAATTCTCCACGGTTTCCCCTTCTTACTCCTCTTCCTTCTTTTTTTTTCAGCACTTTCACGATGTTTTTCATTTGTCTTCTGCCCTTATGGTTTTTCCTCTCGTGACAACTCAGTCTTTTGTTTGTTTTTTCCTTTATATATGTATATATGTTTTTTTCTCTGGACACTTTCAGGATTTTCTCTTCATCTTGTGTGTGTGTGTGTGTGTGTGTGTGTGTGTGTGTGTGTTGTGTGCCTGGAAAATTTTCAGCCAAAATTTCTTCCAGCGTTTTTTTCATCCCATTGTCTCTCCTCCTTCTGGGTCTTTAGTTATACAAATCTTAGGTCAATTATTTGTTTTTTATGGATATTATATCTGTTTTCTTTTTTCCTTTTTTGGATAATTTTCACTGCTCTATCTTTACATTTACGAATTCTTTCATGTGCTACATTCATTCCATTGATAAAGCATTAAGATTATTTTTCATCTCTGTTGCCATTTTTTTATTTTATAATTTTAGCTGAAATTGCTCATTTTATCATTCATGCTGTGTACATTTTTTGGTTAGATCCCTTATTGTATAATTACCATTTTAAAGTTCCTCTTGGATAATTTCAACATTTGGGCTGTTTCAACTGTTGATAATGGCTCACATCTTTTTTAAAATTATCTCATAATTTTGATTGAATAGAAGCATTATGCAGAAAAGAATTGGAAAGAATGAAGTAAATAATAGTATGTCTATACAAGTGCAGGATTCTTTTGTGCACCGCATTACAACTGAGAAAAAGCTACTGAGTCAATCTAGTCTGTTGCTAAGCTTGGTTTGGTCTTTGAGTGACTCTATAATTGATTCAATCTAGTCTCTGTTCTCACTTTAATTAGATTCAATTAAACAAATAATTCAAATGATTTGAGGGTAGAATCTCAACCTTCCCTTTAGTAGGGCTTGGCATGTGAGTGCTTAGAGGTTTTGTCTCCTTTCTTCTCTACTTTCGGTATTCAGCTGAGCCTGTGTGCTCTGCACCTCAGGCTGTTCTCCCTAAACTCTACTGCTTCTTCTAGCCATGGGCTACCATTGGCTAGGTCCTAGTGTAAGTTACAGAATGCCTGGAGTGATTCTCTCTGTCTTCATGCCCCTCTTCCAGGCTCAAGTACCCTGGAACACCTGCTTTTTAGTCTATGGTGGCAGTGGTGGTTCTCTCTTATCACTGCCCCCATGACTCACAGATAGTGACTATCTTGTACTGAGTCTAAATACCTGAGAGTTTACCTGAACATTAGTCAAAACTCCTTCAACTTTTCTACATTTAAATCATTTGCAATCTTTACAAGCATTTATCAGAATATTCTCTCTTCCCTCTAACTCCGTAACTACTTCCTTAATGTAATCTTTACCTGCCAATAAACCTGTACATTTATTCACTTAATTATTCAAGTTTATTAAGTACTTCTTATGTATCAAGTTCATATTAAATACTTTTGGTACATTTCTATGTAATATGTGATATCTAAATCTAGGAAATTTGTAGTCACATGCTTGTAGAAAAATATTAATATTTATATTTTATCATCCAGATTATAGTTCATAGTACATACCATTAAAAACTTTCATTTTTTAGTGTATGTGATGCTTTTACTGAACAAGTTCAAAGTGTTTATAAAGTAGAATACTTTTAAGAGAAGACATACAGTGTTTCCTCCACACTCTTGCAACATCATTATTGCGTTCTGAATATAGTAAATAATTATGAAATAGGTAATTACTCCTCAAGTCTAGTACAGCAGAACTATCAGGTCCTGGAGGCTATATGGTTTGAAAACTAGGTAATCAGCAATTATGGAATACTTCTATCTACTAAAGGTTACAACATATATTGAAAAGTATAAGATGTGTCTGCTGTTATCTTTCCAGTTGTATTGTAACTTGGCAGATTAAGAGCTGTAGCAAAATAAAAATTTTATATTTTCAACTCCAGCTCCACATGTTAAAACAGGAAAACTAAGGTCTAGTTTACATTTATCCAGAGATATATAATTAATGTATGTCTAATATTATATATTTATCCAGGGATATATAATGGTATTATTAAAATAGTAAATATTAAAGTTATCTTTATTTTGTGTTTTAGGTGTTTATTCTACCAGGTGACTCAGGGGCAGAAATTAAATCAACAATTAAATCAATCAATTAAATCATGAATTACCTATATTCCTACATTTTGTATAATATTTGTTATACCAATATATGAGTACGTTGCTATATATCTATAGCAGTGCTACTTGCCACAGCTCATGTATAAGAAATGCCAAGCACAATGTAAGACCATATATAAATTCTGTTAATCATGAGACACAGTAATAATTTAAAAAATAGGAACTATGGATACAGATTAAAAATATGTTGTCTTGAAAGTCGGATAATTATAATTATATTATTGTTCTCCAGAAAGTCATTTATGATGCACAGAACATATCAGTCTCAGGGATTCTTGGCATTACGTGATTTTCCTATATTTGTTCATTATAGCTTGATTTGACTTCCTAAAGTTGTTCTCTTGTGATCTTCAGCCTTTTGGACTCCCTAATTTTTACTTAATAATCTGACCTTTTTAGTTAGCTATCTTCCGCTAAGTAACCTATTTTACTCTGAGATACAGAAAGTGTCACCATACGCGTACTGTTAAATGGCTGGATATATAAAATAATGCTGTCTCTATCTGCTATTATATGTATGGCTTCATTCAGAGTATTATATTCAAAAAAACAAAAGTTCCTGAAAGACTGTCTGTCACTCATATTCTGAAATCATTCACCGTATCAAGCCCAGAATTGAAAACATAGTTGGTACTTGATAATCTACTTTTGAAACGGATGGAAGGGACATAAAACCTTCCTTTCCTGGAGTAGAAAATAACTGCTCCATACATATTCTGTTTAAGAACAATTATATCAAAATAGAAAATTTTTCATGCACTATAAAATTCATTACAGTGGAATTATTTTCTCTATCAGTGAATTAAAATCTATCACATTAGTGATCTAGAAATATGCCCCAAACCTAGAAAAGTTTTTCCTCTCACTGCAATGAGTTTACCCATTTACTTACTTTTTGTTGTTGTTGTTGTTGTTGTTGTTGTTCAACACCTACTCTTCAGACCGGTTTAAATGCCACCCTGATATGATGTTTTTCCTGAGTTTCCCAGGTAATCAGCATGTCTCTGCCGAGATTCCCAAGTACTTTCTGCATCATTAGCCATGTTGTGTGCATGTTTTTTAATCTTTAATCTCTTCTATCATTTTTATGTCTTTAATACCTTGAAATACCTTTAATACCTTGAAATATGCCTAATAAAATAAACTGATACAGAGAAGTCACTTCATAATGTTTGCTGAATTACTGAATAGATACAAATGGGATAAACTATTCAACAGGCTCTAATTCTCTTCGTTGTGTAAGTTTCAAAAGTTCTATTTTATTAGTTTGTTCTTGGGAGCTAACCCTAGACTATTAGACTATTAAGACTAACAACCTAATTTAAAGGATGTATCAAAACACAGCTGGGTCATTGATGAAAAGAAAATTTCTGACACTATTTACATGAAAAAGAAAATCTCTTTCTGATGAATAAGTATCTCATCCCACAAAGTTAATACAATATATATGTACATAGAAAACTACAGTGAGAATTCAAGAAATTCCTAGATTTGGAAATTATTATATCTTCAACATTTGGTGGAATGAAAGTGTTTAACCTTCTATCTCTGGTATGCAAATATGTGTGTTTGTGTGTCTGTATATGTAAAATAAAATTCAGCATCTTTCCTAGGCTAATGAGAAAATATCTTTCTTTTTTCTTTTAATTTGGCACACACATTTATTGCTTTAGTAGTGCACCTCTCTCTTTTCCTTTGCTTCTTTCTTTCTCTCCTTTCCTTCCTCTCCCTAATTTTCTCCACAGATACTTATTGAGAAAACATAGATATCAGGATTCCACTTCCATTCTTGTAATTCTACTCTGACAAGGCTCAGTAATGAAAAGAACGAGGCCTCTAGTGGGGCTCTTAAGGTGTCAATTTAAAAGTCACTTCTCCACAGGGTGTCTGGGTGGCTCAATTGGTAGAACATCTGACTCTAATCTCAGGGTTGTGAGTTCAAGCCCCATATTGGCTGTGGAGCTTACTTAAAAAATAGTCTGTATTAGCACTTACCGATGGGGTTTTGGAATTATAAGTGAGGTTCAGTAGGGTGAAGTCTGGAGCCTACAACCAAGAAAAACATTTTTGAGAAGTCTTTGGTGCAAAATGTGGTTTATTAAAGCACGGGGACAGGACCTATGGGCAGAAAGAGCTGCTGCCCCCGGGGTTGTGACGGGTGGCTGATTATATACTATGGGGTTGGGGAAGGTAAGGAAAAGTGAGGTTTTCAAAAGGATTTTTCTTTCTTTCTTTCTTTTTTTAATAAAGCTATTTCTTTTAAAGATTTTATTTATTTATTTGAGGGGGAGAGAGAGTGAGTGAGCCAGAGAAAGAACAAGCCAGGGGAAAGGCAGAGGGAGAAGCAGACTCCCTGCTCAGCAGGGAGCCTGATGCAGGACTTGATCCCAGGACCCCGGGATCATGACCTGAGCCAAAGACAGAAACTTAACCATCTGAGCCACCCAGGCGCCCCTTAAAAGGATTTTTCTGTGTTAAAGAAGACTCACAGGATACCAGAGGCCTTGACATTGTCAAGTTAAGGTTGTTTTTCCTTCTAGCAAGGCATTAACATGAAGATAGTTGGGAGCTTCCTGGAGGAACATTACACTCCGCCTGCTTCAAGTATCTGTCAATGGGCTGCAGGTTATAAGGACATTTAATTGTATCTACATTTCCTTCTGGAAGCTAGGTTATTGATAGAAATGCTTTGTTCTTGTAACTTGCTAAAATATTTGTGAACTGAGGGAAACTCATGTCTTACAGGATTGTGATCTCTATAAGTTAACTATTTGTTTTTCCTTTCCTTAGCTGTAGGGCAGCCAGGAGTGCCTAAGGAATGTCACATATATCCCAAGGTGGGGGAGGGTTGTGGGGTGTCAGCTTCTGCTTTGTCCTCAGCTTGCCTTCTGTTCTCTCATCACTTACCACAACTGAATGCTTTGGAAAATGTTCATATAAAATTTCTTTTTCCTGCAATAGGATGTTTGTTTTCTCTTATAAGAACTCAGGAATTTTGTTTTGTTTGTATCATGTAAATATTCTCAGGACCCAGCATGGAGCTTGAATATCACAAAACTAATGTAGTAGTATAAAGTGTCCTTAGTTTCCTAAGACCGCCGTAACAGAGTGCCATAAACTGTATGGCTTGAAACATGATAATTTTTTTTTTTATCGTTTCGGAACCTAGAATTCTGAAATCGAGGTGTTGATAGGGCCATGCTCCTTTGAAACCTCCAAGGGAGGATCCTTCCTTGCCTCTTCCAGGTTCTAATAACACCACGTGTTCCATAGTTTATGGCAACTAATTACAATCTTTGTCTTCATCTTCACGTGGTCATCTTCTCCCTGTGTGTCTTCACATTGCTTTGCTTTTGTGCGTATCTGTGTCCCTATTTCTCTCTTTTCATAAGACACTAGTCATAGTGGATTAAGGGTCAATCCTCCAGGATTACTTCATCTTAACTAATGACATCAACAACTTTATTTCCAAATAGAGTCGTATTCTGAGGTACCGAAAGTTAAAATTTCAACATACCTTTTGGAAACACAGTTTACCCCTAACAGGTAGATTTCTGAACTATCACTGTTCATTTTCTTTCATGTGGTGTCTACTTTACTTCCCAAGGGAAGATCACTCTGCTACTTGCCATCATTCTCAATTAGGTCAAAGCTTAATGTTCTATGCTTCTCCATAGAAAATACACCACAGTGGGAAATAAATCACTGGGATTAATTTCTTAATACATTTGATCATTTTTATTCTCTCTATGAATGAAGAATCCATGTCCCCTTTTTAAACACAATTTCACAGGACTCAGAACAGTGTCCTAACTATACCAGACTTTGAATTCTCATGTGTTCAATGAACAGTTCTTTTTTTAGAGGATGAATCCTCTTTAACTAACCTGAGTCACTTTCAAATGGTTTTCTAAAACCTAAACTGTGCTTCTTCTTGCTTAGGGCCTATAGGTCTGTTTCCACTTGTTATCCAATGAAGGCCAAACCCTGCTGAAGGCTCTGTGAGTCTCAGCTACTATTTTTAATGACAGCCTTCAACAATAGCTAAGAGCAGACTGGAGCCCAGAGCTCTTTGAATGCATGAAAAGTGGAGGAGAAGGTGTCAATTTATATTAGAAATTACAATCCTCATCACTCACCAGCTTTAAAACTATTTCCAAAAGCATTACAGCTTCAAATGTTAGCAGAGTTTTAATACTCTTCCACATACTTTGATATCAATGATGGTAATAAGAAAGAAAAGTGAAAACCACAGAAAAGTAAAATAAAGGATAAAAAGAATGCACTCTGTAGTTTGATCATTGACCATACTACCCACATTTTCTGCTGAATGATTTTTGCCCCAACAATATAGTAATTATATCCTTCTCAATAAGGTCTCCTGGAAAACCTATTTTGCAAATAAACTAAGAATGTCAGTGAGTTAACATATTTTTCCCTACTTATTAATGGCTTTGGCATTAGAATGAAAGAGTATTACATAGTGCATTCTCTGTCCCTTCCCTCCCCTCTCCCTTCTCTTTCTCTCTCCTGTTCTCAAAGAAAAACCATCCTTTGGATATACAATGAATTGCTTAAGCTATATAATATGTAATCTTTCTATTTAATAAGTCCAGTCAGCGTTTAATGTTGTATACATTTGAATGAAGAAGGATTAGGTCATTGGTCACAATAACTATGGCAAACACGTGGATGTCCCATCACTTAATTTTTCCTGAAAATTGGAAATATTCATTCAGTTTCCTTAATGTCTTTTAAATTGTGACCACCTTCCATGACATTAACTCCTTAGGTGCTTTTCTAACTGTTTGAAAACTGGTTGATTTAAATACGAGTTGGTGGATGTGAAATGGTACATTTGAAATAAAATTCACCTGTAGTGGAAAGATGAGATTTTTTTCTTATGTCTTTTCTTTGCCCTCAAACTTAGAATCAGGACACTTATTTAGATAATCTAGGCTTGAGTCTTATGGCTTTGAGTTGAATTGAATGTACTATATTAGTTTTTTTGAATTGAATATATTATATTATTTTTTTTCATTTGAAATTTGGATTTCTGTTGTCTTGGTATTTTTTCTTTCAGTTTGGGGTTTTGAGTCTTGGAAGAGCTTTATATTAAAATCAAAAACAGAAAATTACAAATATTCATATTTCACCCCCTGTACTAAGTGGATGTGTGCTTGCATAAGAGAAAGTGCTATGTTGAGTCCAGCAAGAAGTAACTCCTTCTTAAGATAATAATAGTAAAATTATTTCTACTCATTCTGCTGTGGGAAAAAAAGGCAGAAGAAAAATTATTAAATTTCCTTACTATGTACAGCCTATTGACAAGTCCTTGAAACAGGCAGAATGACATTCCTCTAGGAACTCAACTACCTCCATGTTAACACTTTGCTAAGGGCAAAATGCAATCTTAGCCTGGCCCCTAGGACCTGTGAGTCTACTTTAACGTATAAAAATTCATTTGGAAACTTCCTGCATCTCTATTCTCCAAGATGCGTGTTGACAATCATCCCCCAAGCATATAACCCACCAATATACATCTGAAGAGTCTCAAGACTGAGTTTTTACTAAACAGTAGTAAATGACCTTTTCCTAACAATAACTAGCCCCCTCAAGGTCCTTGGAAACCTTGCTTCCAAAATTCCTTAGAGACTTATGCTCTCTCTAACCCCCTCCTAACTGGAAAGTGTATAATGGGTCACTCCTCATGACCCCCGTGCAGGTCTTTCTGCTCCCTGGTCCTGTTGCCATGCTTTAATAAAACCACATTTTTGCACCTAAGACCTCTCAAGAATACTTGCTTAGCCATCAGTTTGGGACCCCAAAAACACTACTCCAAAATCACATCAACATAAATAAAACCACCTTTTAAATTGAAGAAGTTTTGTTTCAAATTTGAAGGCTAAACTCCTATGTGTACATGGCTATTGCTGCTGATGAGAAGTGGAGAAGTGGAAGGCAGTTCATGCTGATGGACATTAAAGTGATTTAAATGGGAAGAATTTTAGTCTAGGAGAGCATTGAACGAACAGCATGAGGAAAGTTGAGTAAAGACTCATAGATCAAAAAGGAGTTAGGAGCTGATTTGGAATAAGCCCAAACCCAGAAACATTATAGAAAACAGGTGGAATTGATGGAGGAAAGATGTTAGGCTTCAAAGCCGACAGCCAAGAAAGAATTCTTGAGACATCTTTGGTGCAAAAAGGTACATATCAAGAGAGTTGGGAGCTGGGTGCCTGCGTGGCTTAGTTGGTTAAGCGTCCGCCTTCAAGCTCAGGTCATGATCCCAGGGTCCTGGGATCCAGCCCCGCGTCTGGGCTCCCTACCCTGCATTGGGTGTCTGCATGTCCCTCACCTTCTGCCCCTCTCGTGCTCATGTTCTCTCTCTCTCAAATAAATAAAATCTTAAAAAAAAAAAAAAAGACTGTTGGGAGCTTCCTGGAGTTACACTCTGCCTGCCTCATGTATTTGTCAGTGGACTTCAGGACAAATAAACTAAAGGACATTTAATCTACATTTCCTTCTGCCTTTGTTTCCTACATGAATATTATTTCATTCATCCTCAAATACTACTAGCATGTTTATGAAAATGAAAATTAGTGTTCAGGTAGATCAAATGATTAACCACAATAATATAACATAAATATATAGGACTGAATCTGGGACTAAAAATTTAGTATTTCTCAATCCAAACCCTTGTTTATTTTTCATTATATTATAGCTTTCCTACAACCAGATCCTCACTGTGTATAGTGCTAATATACTATGGCTGGTGGGTGAAGATGACTTCAGGAGGTCAAAGGACAAAAAGAATTGATTTCCTGTCACTGAGTCTAGGATAGCGGAGATACCCTTACACACCATTCTTTGATAATGAGTATCATGATTGTAAAATAAGAATACAGATCAGAAAATTGACTAGAAAAGAGGAAGGCAGTGGCTGGTAAATGGGACCTGAAGTAAAGTGTTTGGGAAAAAAAGAAATACCTGTTGGAAAGAAGTAGAAGGATGATGATGGAAAACAAAAATTGTAAAATTTCCCTCTTACCTCCTGAAATTGGGAAAGGCTCTCCATGTTGTCACTGATTTTTTTTTTCTTTGCTTTGTTTTGAGTTGAAGGAATGTATGTGGCTAGGAATATTCATTTGACCACGTGGACCAAGGATTTCCATAGGTGGACAGAATAACCTAATTACTTTTGGCTCATAAAGATGACTACCTATTGGGAGATCCTACATGGAAGAACTTCATACATGCTCATTCCTTTCACACCAGGGGGCAACACATATAAAACCAAGAACAGGTACTATGGCACAACAGCAGGCACCAAATAACATTTGCCAGATTTCTGTAACAGCCACTGTATTCATGGCAGTTTGTGTGCACATATGCATATGCACACGTTTCATTTTATTTTCTAATTAAATTCTTTATCTATAGTGCCTGTAAGACTTACGTAATATTTTCCTTCCCCACATGAATTAATGTGATGGATATTCCCCAGTATAATATGTATGAACAAATGGGATATTTATAAGATTCTCATTCAGAGCTCTTGTGCCTGCCTCAAGAGAGACAGAGGTTACACTGGCAATTTCATGTAGATATTCCCAAAGGAAAGAATCATTGAGGGCATTCAGATATCTTCGCCCTTTCTGTTCTTTTTCTTGCCCTCATCTTTAGCCTCAATGAAAGTGAGAAGTGCTTTTTTATTCCACAGAAAAGGTTGCCTTGATATTGAAGAGCAATCAACTTACAGAACTTGGAGAAGAGTTTGTTGTGCCCTACATGAATGAACTAAAATCTACTTTTAGAATCATTTTCCCTGTAATGCTGTTTCTGATTTCAGTGGCCTAAAAATAAAGCCTTTCTTTGAATATGACTCATTTGGAGCCAATGTTCTAAAGACATATGAATGTGAGTGCCATTGAATAATTTAATGGGACTGTGCAAAGCAAATAGAGCAGTTAGAGTCCTTGCCAGTGGAGTAGAGAAAAACTGAACACAAGAAGCTTAATCTGCACAAGTAAACTGTCCTACTCAAACACGTACAGAAAGAATCAGACGATTAGCCAGCAGCCGCTTTTTATATATAGCAAACAAACCCAATTACATGGGGAGGAATATTCAAACGCGGCATAAAAAGTTATCAGAGGGCCTGCAGAGATTCCCCCTGGAGCTTCCAAGCACAGATTCAGTAGCCAGTAATTTCTACTTTCTTAGATAATGTGCAAGGACCATGGTGCTGATTAGCCCTTAAATCACAATCTCCCAGGAAAAGTAAAGCCTTTAATTTCATTAATGGGCAGAGACATGTCCCTGGTTTCCTCTTTTTCACCTTCAACACTTCCCTGGCAGTTGTAAGACCCACTGTGAGGATGTGTGTTTTTGTGTCTGTGTGTCCATCTGTGTAAGAAGCAAGTTGAAGAGTTTGCTCCTCTGAGATCTAGACTGAGACTCTCTTAAATTAATAAGAAAAGGTTCTTCATTAATTTCAAATTGGAATCAGTATTTGAGTGATTGATGGGGAGAACAGTATTTTTTTTTTAATTGTCATCCATAGCTAAACTCTCAAACCCTGCTTACATTTAAGTTTTCTGTGGCCTAGATGACAGGAAAATAAAGGAAATTGTTGAAGAAAATAAAGTTAATTGTTGACATATCTATCACAGTTATATTGACAGGGAGCTGATAGAGCATCCTTGCTTTGGTTGCTCGTGAATAACCAAAAACTATCATAATTCCCACTGTCTAGTAGATACTTGGTAGAAACATATTCAGGAAAGAAGAAGAGTGCTTAAATCATAAAAGTGAAGGAATAAATCAAAAGGAGAAAAATTAACAATTTGACTACTTCAAATTTTAAAAATTTTGTATATGAAAATGGCAAATAAAATAAAAAAGAAAGAGTAACCTAGGAGAAATAATTACATCAATAAGACAAAAGTTTTAGCATCTTAACATATAATGGATCCATAGAACTCATTAACATCTTAGTGATATGAGTGAATAATTCACAGGGGAGGTAAAAATAAACATAAAAAATGTTCAGCCTCACTATCAATAGAGTGTCATTTTCATTTTTCAAGGTAGAGTTACCATTAACTGAGATATATCAAGGTAACATACCATCAACTGACATGTCACTAACATATTGGCAAATCTAAGTAAAAAATGTGAGTTATCTACAATTAGCAGAGAAATAACTATAGGTATTTGATATGGTTTATAGCCACTAAACAATGTCAACTATCATATATTAATATGACAAATTATAATAACTATTTTGATAACTCTTTTTTCTCATTTCTTTCCAACTGGCCTGTAAATTTACAAATTAACAGACATATTTATTTTCTGGGATGTGAATCTTCTCATGGATAGAGGTTGCTCTTTCTCTGTCTCTTTCTCTCTCTCTCTCTCTCTCTATATATATATATATAATTATAGATGTTATTTTATATATTATAGTTTATAAATATAAAACATATATAAGTATAAAATATATATAAAATAGCTTCACAGGTATATCTGCCTTTCTTCCCTCACACTGAGCATGGTCCAGTTACCTGCATCTACACAGAGCATTACTGAGAACTCAGCTCAGGAAAAATAATAGAGTGAAAACATATATCAAGCCAGCCCTCTGGAGTTTTCATGGTCTATTTCTTTGCTGGGAGCAAAGATGGATAAAAGTATTTACCTCTTAAATGTTTACCTAATACTGTATGAAGCAGTGACCTTAAGTGGTCTTTACAGCTCATAGACCACACACACAAAATTATGAATGAGCAATTTTTATTCCCCTGAAACTAATGGTTCTGGCACTCTCTCCTCCTCTTCTCGAGGATTGCAAGTAATATTCTCTGGTCAAATTACTATAATTCATAGATGGCAGTGACCAGGTTTCTGAATTTAGGCTAAGCTGAGAGATGTAGAGGAGTAAATAGCAAAGAAAAACTGTCAGAGCTTTATTAGAAAAGGTTGATTCAGTTGACTTGGGACTCTAAACTTGACCTTGAGTAATCAATCAACTAGCAAATATTCAAATTTTCAACCAGTGCCTCTTATGTGTCAGGGTATAAACTCAAACTTCTTTGAGTGTCAGGTATTCAATGAGACAAAGTCTGGCAGAGATTTGTACTGAACTCTTTAGTAAGTGTCCCTTTTACAAATGGCAGCAGTCACTCAACTGCTTTCTCTCTCTCTCTCTCGTAGGAGTACAGGTCCACTGATGTCATACTTCTGATTTTTGAAAGTAAGAAATTAAAAACCATGTGTCAAATATCCATTAAAATAAAATTAGGAAATAAACTCATTATTTTTGTTTTTAAATACACATCAAGGTAGAAAAACCATGTGTATTGTAGAATTCAGCCTATAGTTTTCCACTTTCAAATTTTGGGTAAGGCATTATGCTAGATATTTTGGAGGGAGATAATGAAGTGTAAGATTTAATTTTTGTTAATAAAAAGGTCTCAATAGAGATAAAAGGGGCATACATAGAAAAATGTCATTAAAAATATAGAGTTACCTCACCTCCTTCCTTCCTTCCTTCTTTTCTTCCTTTCTTCCTTCCTGTCAAATTGGCAGCAGGGGAACCCACAGGAAGATAGGACCTTGATGCAATTGAGCCCATGTCAGTAAGAGCTGGTAGATTGTGGACAATGGGAATCAATTTCCTCACTATTGAATTTGGGAGTTACAAAAATGGAAAGGGAGACAATTAGAATGAACGCAGTATATTGGATTAGAATTAAAGATATTGGTGTAATGTCATGCTTTCAAAAATATTATATGTTCTTCTATTTAAATATGGATACATGAGGATGGGCACAGAAATAAGTATAGATGTATGTGTGTTGGGTGTATGCGTGTGTATATTTACACTTATTTCCTAGCTTTCTTCACTGAAGTGAGTGGGAGCAATGACACTTCAGCAGCAATGAGAATACTGGATGTCCAGATCTTGGTTTCCATAAAGAGTGAAAGAAACGAAGGAGAGGAGAGTGAAACTACAGAATAAGCCTGGAACATTTCATTGAGTCAGAAAAAAAAAATGCTCAAAAAATAAATGAGATAAGTTAAAAGGAAGAAAAACCTAGCCTGGAGGATCTTACCAATTAAAGCAATTTGAGAATCTTTTCAATTTTTATTCTAAATAATAAGATATAGAGGAAATCCACAAAACCACACTTAAGAAAAAGAAAAAGAAAAGCATATACTCTTCCTTTTAACAGAATGGCTACTAATAAATATAGAAGAACTAAAGGAATTAAAAAATAACTATTTTGCAGCCATTATAATAATTAATTCATGAAAGAGACATCAGTAGATACTAAGATTACACAAGTAAAATTATGTGAAGAGGTATATTTACACAATCTCAAGACATCTCACCACAATACACTTATTGACTAGAGTAACTTTATAAAGAAGAAAAGTCTCTCAGGTACCACTTTAGTCATGTAGTAGAAGTTGGTTATCTCCCACAAAGGAGATTATACACTCATCTGAAGTCCCAATTATTGTGACTGATGCCGACAACACTTCTCCAGATTGCCTGGCTCCAGTAGCCAGTGGGGTTTACGCTTGTGGTTCCACAGGCTGCTATGTATTTGCATTCTTTAAAAACTGTTGCCTTGGTGCCTGGCTTTCAATATACAGCCCGAATATAGGTTTGGTGGAGATGTCCCCTTTGGGACACTGACTGGCCTTGGCACACCCTCAAGTACTGGGAACTATTAAAAAATAAAATAGGATACTTGGCTAGTCACAAAGGTCTTAGAGAAACAAGTGCTAGGGCGGGTTTGATTAATAAGGTTTATCTCCTGCAAAGTTCAACACTTCAAGATAAGAAGAGGTTACTGTTTCATCTAATGTGTAGATACCAACACACAGGGGCAAAATGAAGAAACCAAGGAGTATATTCAAAATGAAAGAAAAAGATAAAACCTCAGGGTGGGGGAGGAGCTTAATGAAACAGAGATAAGTAATTTATCTGATAAAAAATACAAAATAATGCTCATTAAGATGCTGACTAAACTTGGGAGAAGATGACGAACACAGTGAAAACTTCAACAAAGATATAGAAAATATAAGGAAGTTCCAAAAAGAAGGAACACAGCTGAAGAATACAATAAATGGACTGAGAAATACTGTAGAGGGGTGCAACAACAGATGAGGCGAAGTGGAATAAATGATAATTGAACTTAAAGAAAGAGCAGAGGAACTCAGCCAAACAGAGCAGCACAGAGTAAAAAGAACGAAAAAAAAAAAAAATGAGGATAGCTTAAGGGACTTATGGGACAACATGAAACAGACTACCATTTGCATTATGGGAGTCCCAGAAGGAGAAGAGAGAGAGAGAAATGAGCAGAAAACTTATTTGAGAAAATAATGGCTAAAAATGTTTCTAACCTGGGGAAGGAAATAGATATCCAGATCCAGCAAGCCCGGAGAGTTCCAAAAAGATGAATATAAGGAGATCCATGCCAAAATATATTATATTTAAAATATCAAAAGTTAAAGACAAGAAGTGAGATAAGACAAAAACAACTCATTACTTACAAGGAACTCCCATAAGACTATCAGTAGATTTTTCAGCAGAAACCTTGCAGGCCAGAAGAGAATGGCATCATATATTTAAAGTGCTAAAGGAAGGAGACAGAAAAAAAAAACAAAAAAAAAAAACAAAACTCCCAACTAAGTATACCTTAACTGGTAAAGTTATCATTCAGAACTGAAGGAAAGATACGGAGTTTTCCAGACAAGCAAAAGGTGAAATAATTCATTATCATTAAACCAGTCTTGCAAGAAACATTAAATGGACTTCTTTAAGAAGAAGATAAAAGGTGCTAATTATAAAAGGAAAACATATGAAAGTATTAATCTCACTAGTAAAGGTAAATATATAATAAAAATAATGAATTCATCACATAAACTATTATGAAGGTTAGAAATAAAAGTAGCAAAAATAACTTTAATTATACTAATTAGTTAAGGATGCATAGGATAAAAAGATGTAAAATGTGATATCAAAAACATGAAACATGGGGGTGGAGTAAAAATGAAAAACTTTTAAATGCATTCAAACTCAAGTTGCTACCAGCTTAGACTGTTATAAATATAAGTTGTTTTGTGTAAGTCTCATTGTAACCACCAACCAAAAATAATGAGAAAGGAATGAAAACATGCCACAAAAGAGTCATCAAACCACAGGGAAAGAGCAATAGAAGAAAGGAATAGAAGAACTACAAAACAGCCAGAAAACAACAAAATGGCAGTAAGTGCATACCTATTAATAATGACATTGGTCTGAAAAACAAAACAAGTTGCTGTGGCCAATATCAAAGAGGTTGCAGCCTATGTTTTCCTCTATGATTTTGATGGATTCCTGTCTCACATGGAGGTCTTTCATCCGTTTTGGAGTTTATCTTTGTGTATGGTGTGAGAGAGTGGTCAAGTTTCATTCTTTTGCATATAGCTGTCCAATTTTCCCAGCACCATTTATTGAAGAGACTGTCTTTTTTCCACTGGATGTTTTTTCCTGCTTTGTCAAAGATTAGTTGCCCAAAGAGCTGAGGGTCCATTTCTGGGTTGTCTATTCTGTTCCATTGCTCTATGTGTCTGTTTTTGTGCCAGTACCATGCTGTCTTTGTGATCACAGCTTTGTAGTATAGCTTGAAATCCGGCAACGTGATGCCCCCAGATTTGTTTTTCCTTTTCAACAATTCCTTGGCCTTTTCTGGTTCCACACAAATTTAAGGGCTGTTTGTTCCAGTTCTTTGAAAAATGTCATTGGTATTTTGATCGGGATGACATTGAAAGTGTAGATTGCTCTGGGTAGCATAGATATTTTAACTATGTTTATTCTTCCAATCCATGAGCATGGAATATTTTTCCACCTTTTTGTGTCTTCTTCAATGTCTTTCAAGAGTGATTTGTAGTTACTAGAATATAGATCCCTTATGTCTCTGGTTAAGTTAATTCCAAGATAACGTAAGATTTTTGGTGCTATTATAAATGGAATGGATTCTCTAATTTCTCTTTCTTCAGTCTCATTGTTCGTGTGTAGAAATGCGACTGATTTCTGAGCATTGATTTTGTATCCCGCCACATTACTGAATTGCTCTATAACTTCTAGTAGTTTGGGGGTGGAGTCTTTTGGGTTTTCCATATGCAGTATCATGTCATCTGTGAAGAGAGACAGTTTGACCCTTCAATAAATGGTGCTGGGAAAATTGGACAGCTATATGCAAAAGAATGAAACTTGACCACTCTCTCACACCATACACAAAGATAAACTCCAAAACGGATGAAAGACCTCGATGTGAGACAGGAACCCATCAAAATCCTAGAGGAGAACATAGGCTGCAACCTCTTTGATACTGGCCACAGCAACTTTTTTCATGACACATCTCCAAAGGCAAGAGAAACAAAAGAAAAAATGACCTCATGGGACTTTATCAAGATAAAAAGCTTCTGCACAGCCAAGGAAACAAAAAACCTAAAAGGCAGCCCACAGAATGGGAGAAGATATTTGCAAGTGACACTACAGATAAAAGACTAGTATCCAAGATCTACAAAGAACTTCTCAAACTCAATACATGGGAAACAAATAATCAAATCAAAAAATGGGCAGAAGATATGAACAGACACTTTTCCGATGAAGACATACAAATGGGTAACAGACACATGAAAAAAATGTTCAAACTCATTAGCCATCAGGGAAATTCAAATCAAAACCACCTTGAGATACCACCTTATGCCAGTTAGAATGGCAAAAATTGACAAGGCAGGAAACAACAAATGTTGGAGAGGATGTGGAGAAAGGGGATCTCTTTGACACTGTTGGTGGGAATGCAAGTTGGTACAGCCACTGTGGAAAACAGTGTGGAGGTCCCATAAAAAGTTAAAAATTGAGCTATCTATGATCTAGCCATTGCACTACTGGGTATTTACCCAAAAGATACAGATGTAGTGAAGAGATGGGCCATATGCACCCCAATGTTCATAGCAGCATTGTCCACAATAGCTAAATTGTGGAAGGAGCCAAGATGCCCTTCAACAGATGACTGAATTAAGAAGATGTGGTCCATATATACAATGGAATATTACTCAGCCATCAGAAAGAATGATTACACAACATTTGAAGCAACATGGACGGGACTGGAGGAGATTATGCTAAGTGAGATAAGTCAAGCAGAGAAAGACAATTATCATACAGCTGCACTCCTTTATGGAACATAAGAAATAGGAAGATCAGTAGGAGAAGGAAGGGAAGAATAAAGGGGGGGTAACAGAAGGGGGAACAAAACATGAGAGTGGACTCTGGGAAACAAACTGAAGGCTTCAGAGGAGAGGAGGGTGGGGGATTGGGATAGGCCGATGAAGGGTATTAAGAAGGGCACATATTGCATGGTGCACTGGGTGTTATACACAAATAATGAATCATGGAACATTACATCAAAAACTAAGGATATACTGTATGGTGACTAACATAACATAATAAAAATTATTATTAAAAAAATCTATATAAAAAAAAAGCTCCTTGGGGCCCCAGTGGTGGTTCACTGATACATTACTAAAGCTACTCCCTGACAAAAATTTAAAAAATAAAAACAAAACAAAACAAAAAACCTTTCAAGCTTAAATAAAGTAAATTCTCCAAAATACATAGTGTAGCTGAATGGAAAATAATCAAGAACCATCTATATGATTCCTACAACAAACTTATTTCAGTTATAAGGACATTCAAAAGTTGGAAAGTGAAAGGATGGAAAAAGATATTCCATGCGAATTGAAACCAAAAGAAAGCTGGGGTAGCTATATTTACATCAGACAAAATAGACTTTAAATCAAAGACTATAATGTGAGAAAAAGAAGGGCATTATATAATGATAAAGGTGTTAATCCAACAACAGGATGTAACATTTATAAATATTTATGCAGCCAACATAGAAACATCTAAATATATAAACAAGTATTAGCACACCTAAAGGGAGAAGTAGACAGCAGTACAGTAATAGTAGGAGACTTTAATGCCCCACTTACATCAATGGATAGATCATCCAGACAGAAAATCAATGAGGAAATATTGACTTTAAACAACACATTAGACAAGATGAACTTAAGATATATACAGAACCTTCCATCCAAAAGCAACAGAATATTCGTTCTTCTCAAGTGCACATGGAACATTCTCCAGGATAGATTGCATGTTAGACCACAAAACAAGTCTTAACCAATTTAAGAATATTGAAATCATATCAAGCATGTTTTTCAAACACAGTGGTATGAAACTAGAAACCAATTACAAGAAAACTGAAAAATTCACAAATATGTGGACTTAAAGAACATGCCATGGAACAAATAATGGGCCAGTGAATAAATCAAAAAAGAAATAACACCCTAACAAATGAAAATAAAAATACAACATACCAAAAATTACAGGGTGCAGCAAAAGCAGTTCTAAGAGGGAAGTTTATAGGAATAACTGCCTACCTCAAGACATAAGAAAAACCTCAAATAAACAACCTAGATTACACCTGAAGGAACTAGAAAAAGAACAAACTAAGCTCAAGATTAGGAAAGTAAGGAAATAACAAAGATCAGAATGGAAATAAACGAAATAGGGACTAAAAAAAGACATAGAAAAGATCAAGAAAACCAAGAGCTGGTTCTTTGAAAAGAAAAACAAAATTGACAACATTTAGCCTGACACACCTTTCCTAGAAACATACAACCTTCCAAGACCAAATCATGAAGAAATAGAAAATCTGAACAGAGCAATTACTAGTAAGGAGATTGAATCAGTAAGCAAAAAACTTCCAACAAATAAAAGTCAAGGACCTGGTAGCCTCACTTGTGAATTCTACCAAATATTCAAAGATGAATTAATACCAATCCTTCTCAAATTCTTCCAAAAAATAGAAGAGATGGGAATGCTTCCAAACTCATTTTACAAGACCAGGATTACCCTGATACTAAAAATGGACAAGGGTACCACACGAAAAAGATTACAGATCAATATCCCTGATGAATATAGATACAAAAATTCTCAATGAACTGTTAGTAAATCAAATTCAACAATATTTTAAAGACTCATATGCCATGATAAAGTGGGATATATTCCAGGGATGCAAGGATGGTTCAACATTTGCCAATCAATCAATGTGCTATACTATGTTAACAAAATGAAGAATTAAAAATCATATCATCTCAACAGATACAGCAAGAACATTTGACAAAATCTAACATCCATTCATGATCAAAACGCTCAACAAAGTATTACTGAAAATGCAACTCAGCATAATCAAGGCCTTACATGACAGCCAATAGGTAAGTTCATACACAATGAACAAGACAAAGATAGTATTACAATCACTTTTATTCAACATAGTATTGAAAGTCCTAGCCACAACAACTAGGTGAATGAAAAAATACAACATGCCCAAATTGGAAAAGAAGATGTAAAATTGTCAGTATTTACAGATGACATGATCTTATATAGAGAAAATTGTAAAGACTTCACCAAAAAAAATGTTAGAATTAATAAATTCAGTAAAGTTGCAGAATACAAAATCAATATGCAGATATTTGTTGTGTTTCTATACACTAATAAAAAACTATCAGAGACAGAAATGAATAAAACAACCCCAATTGCATCCAAAAGGATGAAGTACTAGGAATAAATTTAAACAAAGAACTGAAATATCTCTACACTGAAAACTGTAAAACACTGATAAAAGAAATTGAAGAAGACACAAATAAATGGAAAGATATTTTGTGCTCATAGATTGGAGGAATTAATATTGTTAAAAATTCCTTAGTACCCAGTATGATCTACAGATTCATTACAATCCCTATCAAAATTCCAATGGCATTTTTCAGAGATAGAACAAACAATCCTAAAATTTGTATAAAACCACAAAAGACCTCAAAGAGCTAAGTCAATCTTGAGAATGAAGAACAAAGCAAAAGGTATCATGCTCCTTGACTTCAAAATATATTACAAATCTATAGTAATTAAAATAGTATGGTATCGACATGAAAACAGACACATAAATCAATGGAACAGAATAGAGACCCCAGAAATAAAACCACACATATATGGTCAATTAATTTATGACAGTGGAGCCAAGAATATACAATGGGGAAAGAACAGTCTCTTCAATAAATAGTGTTGTAAAAACTCAACAGCCACATGCATAAGAATAAAACTGGACCACTACTTTATACCATATACAAAAATTAATTCAAAATAGATTAAAGACATGAATGTAAGACCTGAAAACATGAAACTCTGAGAATAAGTCATAGGCAGTAAGCTTCTTGGCATCAGTCTTGGAAGTAATTTTTTGGATTTGACACCAATAGTAAAAGCAACAAAAGCAAAAATAAACAGGTGGGACTACATCAAACTAAAACACTTCTGTGTAGCAAGGGAAGCCATCAACAAAATTAAGGCAACCTATTCAATGGGAGAAAATATTTTTAAATCACATATCTGATAAGGGGTTAATTTCCAAATTATACAAACAACTCATACAACTCAATAGCAAAATAAACAATTTGATTTAAAAATGAGCAGGATCTGAGTAGACATTTTTGTAAAGACATACAGATTGCCAACAGGTACATGAAAAGATGCTCAACATCACTAATCATTAGGGAAATGCAAATCAACACCACAATTAAATGTCACCTTAAAACCTATTAGAATGGCTATTGTGAAAAAGACAAGAAATAACAAGTTTCAGTGAGGATGTGGAGAAAAGGAAATTTTGTGTACTATTGGTGGGAATGTAAATTGGTGCAGCCACTATGGAAAACAGTACAGAGGTTCTTTGAAAAATTAAAAATAGAGCTACCATATGATCCAGCCATTCTACTTCTGGTTATGTATCCACAGAAAATGAAAATATTAACTCAAAAATACATATTCAGGGCACCTGGGTGGCTCGGTCAGTTAAGCCTCCAACTCTTGATTTTGGCTCAGATCACGATCTCAGGGTTGTGAGAGCGAGCTCCATGTCACACCCAGTGTGGAGCCTGCTTGAGATGCTCTCTCCCTCTCCCTCTGCCCTTCTCCCCCATTCTCCCCCTGTTTTCACCCCCCCCAACAAAACCTGCAGAACCCATGTTCACTGTGGCATTATTTATGATAATCAAGATATGGAAACAACTTAAGTATCCATTGACAGATGAATGGATAAAGAAAATGTAGCATATATATGTGATGGAATATTATCCATAAAAAAGAATTATTTTGCCATTTGCTACAAATGGATGAAACTTGAGGACACTATGCTAGGTGAAATAAGTTAGAGAAAGACAAATACCATATGATCTCACTTACATGTGGAATCTAAAAACAACCACCACAACAGTAACAACAAAAACCAAGCTCATAGCTACAGAACTCTGATTGGTGGTTGCCAGAGTTGGGGAGTGGGTCATGAGCAAAATGGCTGAAGGAAGTCAAAAGCAACAAACTTTCATTTATATAATAAATAAGTCATGGGTATATAATGAACAGCATGGCCACTATATTTAATACTGTATTGCATATTTTTGTAATGATTTATTTATTTGAGAAGAGAGAATAGGGGAAGGGCAGAGGGAGAGAATCTTTAAGCAGACTCCCCACTGAGCTGGGAGCCCGATATGGGCCTAAATCTCATAACCCATGAGATCCTGACCTGAGCTGAAACCAAGAGGCAGATACTAAATCCATTGAGCCACCCGGGAGCCCCACTGTATTGCATATTTGAAGGTTGCTGAGAGACTAGACTTAAAAATTCTCATCGGAAGGAAAAAACTTCTGTAACTATGTATGATGACAGGTGTTTAGACTTACTGTGGTGATCATTTTGCAATATATAAAAATACAAAATAAGTATGGTATACATCTGAAACTAATATAATATCATATGCCAAATATACCACAATAAAGAAAGTTGATTTTGTAAGTAATCAGACAAAGAAATATGAGAATCTGATCAGGCACATCACGTCTGTAATATTTAATGTCAAATAAAGGCATAATATAAATCTAATTCTGAGGAAACATTATGTATACACCTTGATAGCATGTATTGGCATTGGAGCAACTTTTTTTTTCCCCATCTTCAACTTCTTTTTTAAATGAATATATTTTTTAAAGATTGATTGATTGATTGATTGATTTATAGAGTTGGAGCAGGGCAGGGAGGGATAGAGGAAGAGGGAGAGGGAGAGACTCTCAAGCAGACTCTGCACTGAGCCCAAAGCAGAGCTTGATCTCACCACCCTAAAACCATGACCTGAGCCAAAAGCAAGGGTCAGACACTTAACCGGCCAATCCACCCAGGCACCCCTCTTTAATTTCTATTACATAGTAGTTTAAATATTTCTTTCTGTTACTGTCCTTATTACTCCTCCTAGCATAGTGTTCTAAGACTAGCTTCTCCTAGCCAATGTTTTTATCATCCATTACCGTGACTTTGATTTCCACATTAGATTCTCGAGCTCACAGATTCAGACCCACATATCTAACTTTATACTGGGCGATTTCTCCTGGACAGCTAATGGGCAGTTGAAGTCCATCTCTCTTTTATTTTGTCTTGTAGGCTGCATGTCCTCCTGCCTTGCATATTTTAGGAAATGGCATGACTCTGCCAGTTGCCTAAGCTTGAAACCTCATCTACCTTGTAACTCCCACTCTATTACAACCACATGTAAACAACCACCATGTCTTCATTTTCCTTACTACCTGTTGTAACTGCCCACTCAAGTGGATTCCTTCAAAATCTCAAAACTGTTCTCCCTGCTTAGAGTTTTGTACCTCTCTGATCCATTTTCCACTCTATTACCAGGGTGATATTTCTCAAAGGAAATTTCCACAGTAATTCCTGCCGTACATTTTTCTTAGAGTACAAAGTTAGTAACTGATGCTATAAGACTTACCTAACACTCCCATCAACCCCACAATATGCTCCACCCTGTTCCCTTTAGGCTGTGATTTTTCACAAGCTGAATATTACCTCCTCTTACTCACGCCAGGGCTAACCTTGCTTCCTAACTCTAGCATCTCTTTCGCCACTGATCTTTCCCTAATTCTCTAGGCTAGCTCAGGTTTCTCTTCTATTTGTACTTACTACTTTCACTTTTGTTGCTAGACCGCCTTTTTATTGTTTTCTAATTCTTCTGACTGTATCAGGGAAAGAACTTCTATTCAATATGAATTTTGCTTAGACATTTAATAAAATCTGTATTTTTGAAAAGGTGCCACTCGGGAATAAGCCATATACAGAGAAAACACAGTGAATAAGATCTAGATGTGTACTTGGACAGAGTTAACACCCTGAATTGAGGGCTGATTCCTAAGGCAAATAGCAGTTACTTCCACATCAATGTCCAAATAATATCCAACATAACATTTGAAAAACAATTTGGAAAAAATAGTCTTCGTGTCTGTATGAATGACTTTTATGCATCTTTAGAGTCAGATAATTCCCTGAACTCCATGATAAAATAGAAAAACTTTCTCATTTTGAGCAAACAAAAAGCATGCATGGGATAATACAATTTTTAAATTTCCATAGATGTTTCACTACTCTAGCCTTCCTGATAATACTTCTCTGATCTCTTACAGCACTCTGAGTCAATAGCTTCTTGGCGTGTAGGTTTTAACTATAGCCCATTCTATATTATTACGTATTCTATATATCATTCACTAGAAATGCTCCCCCCATGTCACTCTCATGTTTGTCTATACACAATGACAGTCTCACCGCATGATTCTTGCACTCTATACAACAGTAAAGTCCCTGAGTTCTGAGTTATCTAAGGATGTGGCAAGGAGATCTTAAAAGAATAAATGGAGCTAGATCTTGACAAGCTATATTCTTCATAATATTTTGAGTTTGGTGGTGGTGAGAGGGTTATTCTTTAATCTTGTACGTTGGCCAAGGACATTAATGATCTCTCTGAGTCTGATCCCTATTGACTAAAATATTCAGGATAGCTGGCTTATTTTTTTGAGATATTTCATGTCTGAGTTTTGGATATTTAGTCCTAAAAACAAATATCAATCATCAAAAACATCAAAATCAAAACTTCAGAAGAGGCAGAGAGTTATTTTTCCGACAGAATGATCATCCGGCAGTTTTCTTCACAGAGCCCTGTAGTTGTGCAAAATATACTTAGTTCAAATACTTTATTTCCCTTCTTTTGGCGTACATATCTTTAGGTCCTTTGGAAATGATAAGAGGCTTTCATTACTAAGGTATATACTTACTAATGCCCATTGCCTTAGATTATATTCATAGCCAAATGCCTTTGTTTAATTTTCCATTTAGTTTTAATCTTCTGGTTATATTTGCATCTTCTGCTGACCGTAGTATGGACTGGAACACATAGTAGCTGATTAGTAATTACACACTGACTTAAAGAGATGTCATAAGAATGAGATTTTCCTCATTTATTTAAATCTCATCTTTGCGAATGTCCTTTAGATTTTATTAATGAGAAAACCAATCTTGGACAATTTTAAAAAAAGAAAAGTTCTTCTTTGTTTTGGTTTTATTTTTTGTTACCTTTCTCTTCCTTTAGCATTTTGTCTTATCTAGATTCCCAGTTTTATGGTAGTGCCTTCTCATTCCAGTGTTAAATAAATGATACCATACCAAAATTTTAATATATATTATTTTGAATCTCTTCCCCAATATTTATTATCAGTTTTATCATTATTACTTTTGCTATGATAATAATTATTATTATTTTGGAGACTAAATTACCCAGAAAGAATTTCCACGAAACTAATTTGATGAAGGCTAATTCCCGAGGATGATTTCGGTGACTTCCAGAACCACTCAAATCACAATTACTGGATTGTTACCTGCTCCAGTTCAGCATGGATTACACCCTGTTCCAGTCTAAAGTTGCTGCTTAATTTATTTAGCTTGGTACCTTTTGGCAAATTGTCCCTCCCAGAACATGCCAGGCAGAGGGCTCAGAGCAAATTCATCTACAAGCCACACATATTACCCTGCGGCTACTTTATTTGGGGACTTTGACAAGAATCTTTTCATGGAAGAAAATCTACAGTGTATTTTTAAAAACCTTTTTTTTTTCTCTGCCTCTTTCTGCTCTTCTTTGATCTTCTTTGCTTCTCATGTTTCCACGATTTTTTCCTTCTTTCAACCTATGGAAACAGTAATGAATACTTATGAGAGGGAGCTTAGACTAGCTCAGACCTTCATTTTCAGTAAATTAGTTAAGAGGACACAAGTCTGGTAAGCTCTTGGGTGAACACTGGGTTGGGTTTTTTTAAGGAATTCTCAGACTATGATCAGAGAATGGAGGCTTTTATACCTGAATGTCAATCTCTAAGAAATGAGAGAGGAAAGCACTGTGTAGTGATTTGACCAAATTTACTTCTCTAGTTATTCACCAAGTCAGAAAGCAGCGATGCTTAGATCACTGATAATGAGGTAATATGTTACCTTTTGTAAATGAATGAGAATATTTACTAGTTGAGAAATAACAAAGTGGTTACATAGAAGATAAACATATAGAGTGACAGTTTTAAGTTATAGTTCATGAGTACAAATTACGGTATATTAAATGATTTTAGAAATTGGGAGACCTATACATCATAGTTAACTTACCAGGCTTGTTAGATTTCATAATAACAGGTCCTACATGCTGAAATTTAATTTGTGATAGGTACTTAAATTTAATTCCCAATCCTTTGGGTTAAATACTATTATTTTCACTATATATGGTTGAGGAAACATAGCCTCCTAGATTTAGTAATTTGTTCCATCTCACACATTTAGGAATTTAAGGACATAAAATTTGAAAGAATTTAATTCTTCCTGTTTTAAGGATACCCAGGATTTGTTTAAATGAAATATGGTAAGACACACAAATATAGAAATAACTGCCATGAATAAAGAAGTTTCCCTACAGTTCCCTAGAAACAAGAGGCATGGAACTTCATGCAGGGGGGCCACATGGAGAAGCACCAGAGTTAGTCAGGAGGCAGAAAATGCAAGGGGAAATGTGGGAAGTAGCCTGTAGTGTGGTTTCTGTGGTAAAGAATAGATGAAGCAGGGCAAGCTGGTTTCAGATTGACTAGTTTGAATAATTTCATCACTCCCTATACATAGTAGCTTTTCTGTTTGTCTGGTATCAATCCTTTGGATGATTAGGGCTGGTGGATAGTGGCCTGAGGCATGAGAGTCTGATAGAGAAGGTGGTGGCATATGGGCTCTAATTGGTTGGTTTACATTTGAAATTCATGTCCCTAGAAGAGTTGTTTACTATCTCAAGGAATATCTAGGACCCTGGGAAGGGCAGTCCCTTCAGATCAGTAAGAATCCAGAGGTTAAAGCGTCAGAATATGGAAAATATAAGGCATGCTTAGTACTTCCATTTCCAACCTCCACTGTGTTGTAAACTTCTCATAACAAAACACAGTGGCTTAAAAAAAACAAAAACAAAAAAAACCCCAGTGTCTTGTCTTATTTATCAGGGTTTCCTTGACCTTTTGAATAAATATCTTCATTTAAGTGGAAAACTTTGATGGGTCCCTTAAGTCTACCTAACTGTGAGATTACACAGTAAAAGTCTTAAATATATGGAATATATAAAAGCAAAACAAAAATTAAAACAATATACCTTGAAAGTATATACACATTTTTACACATGCTTATTTCTTATTCATAAGTTTGCATAGCCATTATTTTGATTTCACAAGAAAAGGAAAGGTCATAGTAGATAGGATAATATTTCCTCCTCAAGTGTTTGCTGTGTTTGTTTTCTCAGCTAGTGTCAATATAATGTCCAGTTAAAATAATCATTCCCCTTTGCAATGCCGTTAAAACTTTAATCTGCTCTCTCACTAATATCCAGAGTTACTCAAAAAGACATTCCAACATGAGTTGAAATATTGTACTAGATCAGTGGTTTTCCAGAGAATTTTCAGAAAGATTTTCTTTAGAATATCTTACCTGGTAATTTATCATATAAAACATAAAAGCAAAATTATTCATACTTATTTTCAAAAACAGTTTCACTTTTTTTTCTTTAACTATTCCTGGTTGGGGGAAGATACTTCCCAAGAAATAGATTGGGGTGAAAGATACTCTCTGAGAAATGCAGGTTGTAAATTATTAGAATAGATCTTCATAACTCATCCAACTCTAAATTCCATGATCTTCATCTAACTTCCTGGTGTCGGTGATGTTTGGCCACTGTGAAAAACCAAAAGAACATGGTAGAGGAGAGAAATGTAGACCTACAAAAGTTCTCCAGGTCATCTAGATTAGTGGTTTTGATCAGTATTGACCCCAACACTACCTTAGCTTTGTCTTATGAGGCCAGCCTGTCTTCCCCATTTATATCTGGTTGCTCTAGATTTTGCACGAAGCTCAAACGAATTCCAAGTAGTTTCTTGGTCTATGATACCTAGAGAGAGAGAATCAAATTTCTACTTATTATTAATCTCCCTTGGTTTTTATACAGGCAACAGGTAAATTAGGTGTTATATAAAGACTTTAAAATTAAAATTATAACCAAAACGCTTAATATAAATGTGTCAGTTTTCAAAATTACATTTCGGTAATGTGCAGCATACTAAGGTAGTTATTACCTCAGTGTCATCATCTTAGAAGAGCTTCTTCTGGATAGCCCTTCGTAGGTTCGCGTTACTATTGCCAAATAAAAACACTAAGTTCATACACTTTCATGAAACCAATCTGTGAGCGTTCTTTCTTTCAGTATTTTACCATGACAACATTGGCCCTCTTTAACTACAGAGTGAAATGTCTATGCAAATTTCTTACGTAAAAATATAATGAGCCATATCAGACACAGTGAACTTCAAGTATAAATATGTATCATTCTTCATCAAAAATTAGGAAAATATTTAGCCAAGAAGATCTAGTCCAATAGATTTTCTCCTTTTATTATCCTGGTTGGGTACCAATAGTTGATGCTGTTTGAGATATCTATGTTAATCTTGGGCTGGAAAAAGCACTTAGTATAGCAATTATAGAGAATTGTCAGTAAATTATGTTTACAATTCTCTGTGCTTATTCTTTACTTAATACATTGCTAACTTCTGTTTTTCTACTTTTACCAACCATACTCATCTATGAAATGCTGGAGTTTAGAGTTGGCCCTTCCTTAATGTTTCAATTGCAAAAAAAAGCAATTTACTTGTTTTGTTTTGTTTTTGGAATAGGTCTCTATTCTGCCTATACCCTGACAAGCATTTCTGGAACTTTCTCTGCCATTTTGGAACTTGCTCTGTTCTCCCTCTCTGGGATGCTATGCTTGTCTAACAATCAATAGATAGATAGATAGATAGATAGATAGATAGATAGATAGATAGAGCTTCTAACACTGCTTCTCTGTGTTTCTATACATCTCTCTCCTCCCATCTCTCTCCACCTATGCTCTATGGTACATTAGTTAATTTTAGAACAGATTTTTTAAAATCCCTTACTTTTTTGGAAGCAGACAGTAATGTCTACTTTGAAAACGACACCTCCATGTAACACAAAAGTCTTTAAATTATAGCATGTGTTATTTGTATTACCCTCAATATTCCCTCTGCCTGTTGTAGCCTGGGCTATTTCATGCTCCCTAACACATAGGCCATCTGTATCCATTAATTGTCTTCACTGATGTTAATACTAGCTCTCTGGAATTTTATTTCTTCAAAGCAGAGAAAGTTAAGTTTCAAAGAAGCTAGCAATTTTCCAAAGCCTATATCTTGTCCACTACTAACTTCATCAACTTTTTAACACTGTACTGAAACACCCAAATGTTTACACTGAATATGGATTTTGGTGACACTAAATACCACCCACCATTTCTAGTAGTTTTTTAAGCAGGAAAAAGGTGATCCAGATAATCCTGCTGAGAAGAAGATGTGGATGGGAGGTAAAGAATAGAAAAGGAAAAAAGAAGTTATTCAAGTAAGAGGGAAAGGGAGGTAGTTAAGATAATAGAGGAGAGGACTGAATTGTTCAGTCTTGGTGGGCTACAAAATGAAAGCTCTGGAAGCTAAGGCTGCCTCTAAAGGAGGGGCCACTGCTGAAGATGTTTCTTTTCCTGGTGGATAGTAGCAGGGCTCTGAAAACAACAATGAGTCTACTGTGTCCACCTGATTGTGAGATGGCTTTGTATATGTAGGTATTTGGAAGAAGGAAAATTTTGGCAAGGGGACAGCCAGGGCTTGGACAGATAATTAATGTCATAGCAGAATTATCAGGACCTGAGTTACAGGTTTTGTTGTAGGATCTAAAAAGAAAGAATGGATTTTTTTTTTTTTTTATTCCAAGACCACACTATTTATAAAAAGCACAGGCAGGGAAATGAACCTATTGCAAAAGGCTGATTAAATCCCTCTGCCATCATCCTTGGTCCGCCAGTGATCTGCCCTTTTTATTGCAACTTTTAATGGTGCCACTCCAGTTTAGCAAGAAGCACCCCACTGTGTTTGTGTGGTCATTTAAGCGTTTCTTCCCTATACACAGTGTGTTTCATACCCTTAGCTACCAAAGGGGTTGTTGCCTGGCAGCATTTCTTTTTATAAGTCATTTAAAATGTCTTTGGTATCATTTTATGACAACTTTACAAGGTTTTCCTAGGTGACCATAGTCGTCCCCTGAAGATATAACTAATGATTTTACTTCCTAATCCTCAAATTTCTGTGGATTCACATTATAATGAAACCTATTAAACTCATAAGATTTGTAATGAAAGTAACCCTGGTGTTCTAGGAAAAAAAAAATCCAAATGTCAGGATAGAGTTGGTGGGACATTACAATACTGCTGTACTAAGGTTTCTCAGATATTCATGTAGGTTGCCAATTGCATAGAATTTGTAAAACCACAACTTATTGTTAGGTGGGTAAGATGAAGAGAAATGGTCAGGAGGTAGTGGCTGGCTCCTTAGAAGTGAGCAGTGGGTCAAATCTCAGTCATGGTGTCTTGAAAGCAGGTAGAAAGACCATGAAGCGTGGATTCTTACGTGATCTCACTTAGCTCTCCAATCACTAGTCAGGTTTTTCAATAAAAATTCCATGCAACAAATATGTAATAGTATACAATTTATTGAGCTATACAATAGGGATGCAAACATACTTTACAGTTGGAGATATAAATCTAGATTTATTATTTATGACTCAATCATGGCAAGTAGAGAACATTGAAAGAAAATATATTGTCATGTTAAATTGAATACAATTGACAGAAAAGGTACAGGGACCGAACAAATGAAATCTGAGTTCTGGTTACAGATGAGCTACTTTTTTATTATCTTTGACTCATCACTTTATTTCAGTTTTCTCCATTATTAAAAATAAGAACAAAAGATCTGAGATATTAATACAAAACAGTCTAATAAGATCTTTTTAAACAATATATTTTTCACTCCTTATAATTAAAATTATTAATAGAATAGCCTGATATATAAACACTTGTCTTCAAATTAACACTACGTTATCTGTGCATATATTTTAGAACTCCTACTAGGTATTGGCACAGCTTAGTTGCTGACTGTAAAGAACAGGCCATATAAAATCATACCAGTTAGTAAAAAAATCAGTATTTCATATGACTTCATGTACTTGATCCGAGTATATGAAGTTGGTTTAACTTCTTCTTTAAAATACAGTCCCACAATTGGATGATAAATGGCAATAAGAATATGTATGCTGTTGAATTTCCTTTTTCCTGCAGCATTACACCTGATGACTAGAATCATTCTGTTGAAGACAAAGACTAGTGAAGGAAAGTTGTTGACTAACTTAAAAATAACCACTGTGTCATTTAATGGGCCATTCTAAAGAGTTTTAGTGGATTGACAAGAAGATCCAAAAACTTCTCAACAGTGCTTTGACTGATTAAGATAGTAATGTGGACCAGCTGAAAAATGATATATTCTGGCAGAACCAAAAAAAAAAGAGAACAGATGTCCTAATAATAGTGCATTTTTGTTAACATATGAGGTAAAATCATTTGTACATTGTTTCTAAAGCAATCAGGGGTTACTCATATCTGTAGGATTATCAAGACCATAGGAAGAAACTAAAGAAGCAAAATGAACTTCTAACATACCTTTCAGCTTTCAAATTAAAAAAATGATTTGTTTTTTCTCAGCCACATCACAAGTACTGAAGTTAAGTCCAACATTATCTACAAATATAAGTATCTCCAATAATGTGTCATCACAGAAATACTGAAAAGTTTGGAAACACATCTTCCATAGTCTTTTCATCACTGTGACTAAAAGTCGGCCAATCCATTTGAGTTATTGATTTATGGTAAGAGAAATTAATTTATTAGAGTCCACATTTCCAGAAGAATATAACCCACATTGTATCAGCTATAAACATTTTGTAGGTAGAATGAGTTAAATAAGATCATATGTGTTTCTTGCTTTGATAGAAAATTCATCCCAGGTACCTGAACAGAAAGTTATAGGATAATATCTTCTCACTGTTGGAAATTATGTGAGAAAGACCAGGAGAAAGAGAGGGGCTGCAGGCAAAGTACTGCTTGTTGTCCCACCAGCATTGTTACCACAATGATAAGTCATGTATTTTCTTACCTCTGTAGCCACCTTTGCCATGAAAAAAGCACTGTATGGAAGAGAATGGCATCCTCATCATGTCGGAGTAAGAACTTTCTACTATCTTGCCCCCAAAGCATATCAATTTTGATAATGACCCACAGACAAGAGTGTCCTATAGAATTCCAGGATTCTAGCAGAGAAGTTACAGCAGAGTTAGAGGAAAAAAATTTCAGATTGGATGCACTGATTTCAGTAACAATAATAGCTTTATTTTACCCACAGCATCACTACCTAAGGTGGCACAGCTCAGTGCCAAAAGAAACTTTCTTGGCCTGCAATTTCTCCTGCAGAGAAAAGTAAAAGCATGTACGTAAGCTCCCCCAGCTGTGTGGGGGTAAAAGCAAAGAGACCTACTTCTTTCTTGTCTGGTTTAGAATATTTAGTTTGTGAACTACATGACTGGGTGACAGCAGCCAGAGCTCAGAATAGAATATGTCAAAGGGATGCAGATATTACTAACTAGAAATTAATAACAAGGGGAAAACTGGAAAATTCAAAAACATGTGGAGATTAACACATTTCTGAACAACCAATGAGACAAAGAAGAAATCAAAAGGGAAATAAGAAAACATCTTGAGACAAACAAAAATGGAAACAAAACATACCAAAACTTATGGGAAGCAGTAACAACAGCTCTAAAAGTGAATATTATAGCAATAAACACCTACTTTAAGAAAATAGAAAGATTTCAAGGAACCAACCTAACTTTACACATCAAGGAAGTAGGGGGAAAAGGGAACCAGCTAAGCTCAAAGTGAAGGGGAAAAAACATAAAGAAGGAAATAAAAATCAGAGCAAAAATAGAAACCAGAAAAGAATAGAGAAGATCAATTAAACTAACCTGGCTTTTTTAAAAGATAAACAAACTGACAAAACTTTAGCTATAGTAAGAAATAGAGATGACTAAATAAATAAAATCAGCAATGGAAGAAAAGACATCACAACTGATACCACAGAAACAGAAAGCATCATAACAGACTACTATGGACAGTTAGGTGCCCCCTCAAATTGTATAACCTAGAAAAAAATGGATAGATTACTAAACACAGAACTTAGCAAGGCTGAATCATGAAGAAATAAAAAATCTGAACAGACCAATAATGAGTAAAGAGATTTGAGTCAGTAATCAAAAACCTCCTGGTAAAGAAAAGCCCAGGACCATATGGTCACTGGTGAATTCAACCAAATATTTAAAGAACTAACTCCAGTTCTTTTCAAACTCTTCCAGAAGTTGGGAGAGGATGGAACATTCCCAAACTCCTTCTACAAGGAAAGTATTACTGTGATACCAAAGCTGGAATAAGACATTATAAGAAAAGAAAACCACAGGCCAACGTTCCTGATGAATATAGATGCAAAAATTCTAAACCAAATACTAGCAAAACCAAATTCAACACATGCATGCCCAACAGATACATGGAAAGGCACTGAATATCACTAATCATCCAGGAAGTGGGAATCAAAACCAGGAGATATCACCTTGCACATGTTATCTGTTATCAGAAAGACAAAAGGTAACAAATGTTGGTGAGGATGTAGAGAAAAACAAATTCTTCTACGCTGTTGTTAATGGGAATGTAAATCAGTGCGGCCACTATGGACAGTATGAAGATTCCTCAAAAAATTAGAACTACCATATCATTGGTTAAATTCACCTGCTTCTGGGTATATATTCAAAGGAAATAAAATCACTATCTTGAGATATCTACACCCCATGTTCATTGCAACATTATTTACAATAGCCAAAACATGGAAACAAACTAAATGTCCGTTGGAAGATTCATGGATAAAGAAAATATGGGATGTGTGTGTGTGTGTGTGTGTGTGTGTGTGTGTGTGTGTGTGTATACACAATGGAAATATTATTCAGCCATAAAAATGAAGGAAATGCTGCCATTCAAGACAATAGAGATGGACCTTGAGGGCGTTATGCTAAGTGACATAAATCAAACAGAGAAAGACAAGTACTGTGTGATCTCACTTATATATAGAATCTAAAAAAGCCAAACTCCTAGACACAGGGTAGAATAGTGGTTACCAGGAGCTAGGACGTGAAGAAAATGAGGAAATGCTGATCAAAGGGTACAAACTTCTAGTTTAAGTGAATAAATTTCGAGTATGTAATGTATAGTGGGGTAACTATAACAATATTGAATCATATACTTGAAAGTTGCAAAGAGAGTAGATCTTAAATGTTCTCATCACACACACATATAGAAAAGTAATTCTGTGTGACGATGGAGGTATTAATTAACTTTGTTGTGGTATACTTGTATCTAATCATCACATTTGACCCCTTAAATTTATACAATGTTACATGTCAATTATCTGTCAGTAAAGCTGGGGGGTGGGGAGAAGCATTGTATGGGCGCTTAGCCATCTGTATAGCACATTCTTTACTTTAAAAGTCTAGGTCTTAATATAGCAAAACTTAGTTACTATCTCTTGGGGGTGCTATTAGGGTGACTTATAAATGGTAGCATGCTTACCCATTGTGAGTTAAACTGTTTCTGTATATTGCACACTATATGACATACTCCTCAATCCAGAGTAATTTTATTTCATTGTCTTGCCTATTATAGTGAAAATGAGCACACAAGAGAAGGAAGGATGTTTGTGCACAAAAATCAACTATTGCCTATGTAAATAGTATTAATTACAGAAGTATCATATGATTGCAAAAAAATGCATCTTTGATATCTTGCTAACAATTCAATAGAATATTCTATTGTGTCATATTTGGTACATATATTTTTATACCATTCTAGTCAAGAAGAAAATGGAAAATATTGATATGTTCTGCTGAATTCCAAAGTTACTTTTCTTTGCTGTCCTCAAATGATTTGACTTTACTAGTAACCCACAACTTGACAAATCTATTGGCTTGTTGGCTAGAGTAATATAAACATTACATCGAACTCAATGAAAAATAAAGTATGGAGCAATGGGCTGACATAGTTTGAGACGTGGGATCACACGGTGAGGTAATGTGACCTAAGTTATACCTTCTTTTCACTGTGATCTTTTAGTAATCATCTGAGTTACTAAAGACATGAAGAGACTGAGAATTTTAATTTAATGTTACAAATTGTTTAAAATATAGTTATTAGTCGGCCATTGTTTTAATATTATCCTTCAATAATTGCATACATACACAGATAATCAATATAAATATTTCACCGACTTAGTATGGAATAACTAAGTACAATGTTATTTAACTAATATACACAAATTAGAGATGATCCCATCACAAACTTTCTCAATTTTCTGTTACTTCAATTTAGTGGATGAATTTAACATGTGCAAAACTCTCATCTGTTATACTTTTTAAGTGTAGACATGATTTTTGATGTAACTCCCAAAGAAATCAGAAATTTGCCTTGTGAGATTAAAACTTCCTTACAGTAGATGAAAAAAAGGAAACAAACGTCATTTGATTTTATTCCAGAATCATATTGAATCATATTGGAACTGCACTGCAGGGAGGCTGAGCCAAGTTGGACATGTTCAAAAGAAAAACATCTTGTTTAGAATCCTTGGACTTGTTGTTTGGGTGATGCCTGTTGGGAGTAGGTAGATGTAATTGAAAAAGAGAGACAGAGCTGTGCTTTTTCCCCTGAGCTCTTTCGCCAGGGAGAAGGAATTAGACCAGTATCTTTGGGTATGGAGTTACCTATTGGTCAGGGGCCAAACAGAATGTTGCTTTGGAGAGAGACTTATATTTGTTAATTATCTCCAGGAGAGTTTAAAAGGCAGATAGACAAGAATTCATGTTTTGACGGTTGCTTAACATGAACAATAACATCTTCTCTGTGTGTGTGTGTGTGTGTGTGTGTGTGTGTGCATTATGATTTTTTTTACTGCTTGCACAAGCAACTCTCTTTTAGGCCTCTAAATATTCTGTTTAGAATATTTAGCCATTCTTTCTTTTTCTGAAATAGATATTATTATCCTGTCATTATTTTTACACTACTTTTCAATGTGTTTCAATTTTATTGTGTCATTGTTCAAGTTAAAATATGCTAACTAGTCATGGTTCAGGAGAATAGATGGGTCATACCTGGAGCATGCTTCAATGTAAGAATATAAGAAGTAATACTGGGCTCTAAGTTGCCATGACAGGCAATAAGACATCAATTGAAGAAAATATGATTGGTAAGCCTGACGCTGAGCTCTAAAGGTTAGCGCCCATCAAAACATACATAACTTCTCTCAGCTTGCTCGTTTTGAATTTATCAAATATGAGGAAGGAAAATTATTTTCAATCATTTAATTTTCAACTTATCAAACACTGGAGATAGTGAGTTCTATATATTCAGCCCACTGTCTCCATCGCCTTATCCAGTTTGAGAAATGACTCACACAGTTAATTAAATTCAAATCCAGTGCATAGCACATTCCAGTGCAACCTGTTTAAACAGTGATTCTGATTTTTCTTCAGAGATGGGTGTCCTGATACTGGTGAGGTGGGGAAGAAAAAAATAAATTGATTGTAGCCATAAAGGTTTGGTACTGAAGACTAGATACAATCAGAGACAAATTTTTCCAGAGGAAAATGAATGACTTTAAACTATCACTAAAAGAATTAATGAATATAAATCAATTAGGCTGTGAACATAGAAAGATAGAAAAGAGAATTTTTTTAAGTGTGGGAAGGAGAAAAAGGGAATAAAAAGTCAAAATCAATAAAATGGAGAATAAAAATATATTACTATTAAAGAAATTTTAAAGATTTTTAAATTAAATCATAAAGTACAGAATAAATTAATGAAGAAAAAAGTGGAGAAGTGAATACACACTATCAGATACGCTGATAGGGCAATAACCTCAGATATACAAGCGAATAGTTACTCAATACAAAGGGTATTGTAATCAACAGTATACAACACTTTACAATCCACAATGAAAAGGAGTGATTTTGTAATAAAATACAAATGGTCAAAATTAATCAAAGAAGACAGAATCTCCACAAACTATCGCTATTTAAAATTTAAAAATTGTTTAAAAAAGGGAGGGAGGGAGGAAAAAAGGAACTGCTCACCCTTCAAAACAAAACAAACAAAAATAGATCCTGATTAATGCATTCACTCTACTAACAGAAATTTCAAAAAATTTAAACTTTAGAAGAGAAAAAGAATGCATTAGTACAAAAACATTAACATATGCTATCCAAACAATTGCACAGCAATGCAATTTATGAATATCAAATTAAAAATACAAAGTGTAAAAATATTAAGCACATTTTAAAATTCTGCTGATAAACATAAAAATGCTTGGAAAAAGTGAAAAAAATCATTTCCTTTGCTTAGATTAGAAGCTTAATATTTGAATAAATGTAATCTCCTTGAATTACATCATCAACATTTAATATGTTAGCAATTAAAAGAGGAAAGCAAAGATCACTGTGGGCTTCCAGGTATGATCATGAAGGAACAACAGAATCTGGAATTACATTTCCACTACAAACAACCAGGAAACTGGATGAAATATATAAAAACCACTGTTTCAGACCTAGGACAATGGGAAGGCAAGATTGTGATTCAGGGGAAAGAATAACATATCAAGGATACCTAAAATTGACCCATTTTCCTGAGAGATAATTTCTATACTACCAGAGAGAGTTTTGCACAGTCAAGACCAGTATGCAGAAATCAGTTGCATTTCAATCTCAATCAATTATTGAAACATAAATTACAAAAACAAACAAACAAACAAACCCAAAAAACAAAACACAAACTTAAGAATAAATTTAACAAAGGTCACCTGGGTGGTAAAGTCTGTTGAGCATCCAACCCTTGGTGTCGGCTGTGATCTCAGGGTCATGAGATCAAGCCCTGCGTTGGGCTCTGTGCCCAGTGCAGTCTGCTTGGGATTCTCTCTCCTTCTCCCTCTGCCCCTCATACTTTTGTGTTCTCTCTCTCTAAAATAAATAAACAAACCTTTAAAAGAAAGAATAAATTTCACAAAATATTTGTAAGATATGTACACTGCCACCTATAAAACACTGACAAAGACTTGTGTACATAAATGGAGAGATACAGCATTTTCGTGGGTTATTAGACATCTTTAAAATTTTTGCCCAAAATCATTCATAGATTCGAAGTAATCCCAAATAAAACTCAATGGACTTCTTTAGAAATTGACAAGCTGATTTAAGAATTTATATGGAAATGATAATGGTCAAAAATAGCCAAAACAGTATTGGAAAAGAACAAAGTTGGGGATTTTGCCTTATTTGAAGACTTACTCTAAATCAAGAGTAAGACAATGTATTACCGGAGTAAGAGTACATGCATATATCAAGGCAACAGAATAGAGAGTCCAGAAATCAATGGACCATATATGTATGAGTCCACACCCACACATATATGGTCCATTGATTTTCAGTAAAGATGCCAACATAATTTAATAAGGGATAACATCTTTACAACAAAAGGTGCTGGGATTTTGAATGTACATATGAAAAATAAGGAACTTCAAACTTTACCTCCCCACATAAATGAAAGTTAACTCAAAATAGATCATAGATCTAAATGTAAAAACTGCTATTATAGAACTTTTAGAAGAAAACAGGGGAAAACTATTGTGTCTTTGTGGAAAGCACAATTTTCTTATATAAATCTCATAAAGAATGAATCCTGAAAGAAAAACATAAATTGACTTTTATTGAAATAGAAAATTCTGCTCTTTGAAAGACATTATTAAGAAAATAAAAAGTTAAACCACAGATGGGGGAAAATATGTGGAACTCATTTATATGACAAAACTAATTCCCAGAAAATATATTTTAAAAATATCTTCTATAACCCAATACTAATGACACAAACCCAATTTTTTATTTTTTATTTTATTTAAAGATTTTATTTATTTATCTGAGCAAGAGAGAGTGAAAGAGAGATCAATAGCAGGGGGGGAGGGTAGAGGGAGGAGCAGTCTCCCTGCTGAGCAGGGAGCCCGATATGGGACTTGATCCCAGGACCCTGGGATCATGACCTGAGCCAAAGGCAGATGCTTAACCAACTGAGCCACCCAGGCGCCCCAAACCCATTTTTTTAAATGAGGAAAAGAGTTAAAAAGACACTTCAATCAGAAATAAAGATATACAGTGGCCAATAAGTAAATGAAAAGACACTCAACATTAGCCTTGAGGGAAATGCAAATAAAAGCAATAGAGAGATAGACCTACACTACTCATTAGAATGAGTAAAATTAAAACACACCCCACCACACACACACACACACACACACACACACACTCATAGCATAGTGTTGGTGAGGATGTAGAGTAACTGAAACTCCCATATAATGCTGGTGAAAATTCAAAATGGTTCAACCAATTTGGAAAAATTTTACACTTTAACATTCTTGAAATGTTGAATGTGCAATTTTATGAAATAGAACAATTATACTACTAAGTAGAAAAGAAATGAAAATATGTTCTTACAAAGACTTGTATAGGTTTATTTAGGGAAGCTTTATTCATAATAGCCAAAAATTGGAAGCCCTGATACTGTCCACCAATAGCTGAGTGAATAAACAAATTATGATATATCATGCAATGAAATACTGCCCAGAAATTAAAAGAAACAAACTATTGGTAGACAATCACATGATCAATCTAAAATCAAGTCAAGGAATCCTGACATGAATGAGCACAGGCTGTATCATTCCATTTATGTGAAACTCTAGAAAAGACAAGTTTAATCTGAAGTGATAGAAAGCAGAGCAGCAGTTGTCTGGGGCCAGAGGTGGATGGTGCTTGAGTGGGAGGGGTCATGAAAGAGCTTTTGGTGATGATTACATGGGTAAAATCCATCGAACTATGCAATTAAAATTACTAGAGTTTATATAAATCATAACTCAATAATGTGAATTAAAAAATAAGATGTTTATAGAAACTAAACAGGGATTTAATGCTGATATAAGTGTAAATAAAGTTAATGTTGTTAGGAAAGCAGTTGAAAATGGAAAAAATGAAGAGATGAGAGATAAGTAATAGGGGATACACAGCTGTAGGAATTATTACAGTTTGAAGCAATATATGAACGGCTCAGAATAGAGAGGGCTTTTGCCAGGGTTTTTATAAGTAAGTGAATGAGCATGTATATCTTAAGTAATACTGAATAGTGGTAATACTATATAGAGTTCAGAATTAGGTTTTGAGTCTTACATTGTTCAAGGTAAAGCAAATTTGAAAACATTTCTGGTACCTCAAAAATATTTTTAAAAAAATATTTAAAAACCAAGGGATATATTCAGGGTAATTTGTGCTCACTGAAAAACAAATCCATATAAATCAGGAACTATTTGCACGTGATAGTCAAGTAGCATTTTAGAAAAAAATCTAGCTGCATAATATACCAATATGAAATTGGTACAGTTCTTATTTTTCCCTCTATTTAAGCAGTTTTCTTAGTCTGATATTATGGTGTATCAAAAAAAATTTCATAAAACCAGTGAGATCCATATACCCCAGTTTTCCTTTAGGAAGACTCAGTTACCTTTTGAAATGCAGAATAGCACTCCCTTTACTATTGACAGTAGCATACACGATTTGAAGAGGTCAGAATACTTTGAACCATGCAAACTTTAAGGAAGATGTGTGCTATAAAATTGCTGGGTGAGGGGGATTGGGAAGGTGGATGGCTGAAAAATACCGGGCTTCAAAGGGGAAGGAACTAAATTCCAAGTGTTACTATTCCTCATAGGAAACCTGAATGTATTCTCATGTCCTGGATTTTGTAACTCAAGAAACATGGTGAAGAAAGCCAAGAAGATGGTCAAGGTGATAGACAAAGAAAGAGATACTGGACTTCAGTGTTCAGGCAAACATCTGAGATTTTCATCCTGGCATTGTCCCTGATTTCTGAACATACCAGGCACACCCCAGCCTTGGGCTCTTTGCACCTTCTACTCCTGCTACCTGGAAAGCTCTTCTCACAGATTTACTTTCTCACTTTCTTCCCATCTTCAAATATCCACCTAGTCGGAAAAGCCTGGTCAGCCTATCTAAAACTGCAATCTGCCCACCACCACTTTCACTCTTCCTGCCCAGCCCACACACTCTTCCTAGTTCCCTTTCCTGCTTTCATTTCTCCTTAGCATTTTAGGTGGTCTGGCATAATGAGATGAATAGATGATAGACAGATGATTGACAGATACATAGAAAGATAGATAGATGATAGATAGATAGATAGATTGATTGATTGATTTATATTTCCGTTTGTCTGTCTCCCCTTCAGAATAGCTTTGTGAAGGCAGACACTTTTGCATGTTTTGTCACTGCTCTATCCCAGCACCTATAATGATGCATGGCACATAATGGTACTTAATAAACATTTATTGACTGACTGACTAACCAAATGAATGAATTAGTGACTGACTGAAGACTGAAAATGAGGACCAGGGCTTGAAGTTTAAACCTGCTATATGCGGTTGGGGGGAAGAAAATAGGAATGCCGGTGTCATGGACTACCTCACCCAGATAACCCTTCTCTAACATTTTCAAAGTAGTAAATTTGGGGTTAATAGTTTTTACTACACACTGAAACGGGGTCTATGTGAAAGCACGTTAATAAAATTTTAGATAAATCAATGAGGACAATGCATAATGGGCTTTAATAGAAATGAGTATTTTTCATAAATAAAGCTAATCTCTGAATTGTCACCATGATAGATATTCCTGCAACTCTAAAACCATATCTGAGGCTACTGATGGAAGCCAGTTCTCAGGCTAAATGAAGCATGATGCCCTACTGTGACAAATCCAATTAATCTATTTATTCAACAACATTTATTGACTACTTTTAACAAATAGCATACCTAAGCGACAATAGGAATTACTCTTTCAAGAGGTGCTTTTGAAGTGACCTGCATATTCTAAGTTCCCAAATTTGACTTTAGCTCTTAGCATGTCCCCCTTGGAGTAAACATCTAGCCTGCTGAGAACTTAAGCATTTGTGAACACAAATAAATATAATACAAATCATAACTTGGAGTGCACAGTCCCAAGGAAGATAACATGAATGGACCCTCATCTGTTTTTATCACCCTGATGCTGCGTCACTCACAGATACCCCCCTTTTACTCCACTACTTCCACATCACACAGAAGGTTGAGTTTGAAAGGTCACTGCCTTATGGCTTTAATGCTGCTTGCTATGAAGTCTCTGCTGGTCTGCAAACTGTCCAAAGTTCAAAAGTAAAATAAAATTTTTCAACAGCTGTGACATAGCTTTAAATACTAGCCTATTTTGTAATTTCTTACTAGATAAATCTTTATTTACCATTAAAAAAAAAAGACAAAAGAGAAAAGAAACATAAGTAGGTACTCTGTCCTTTAATGTATGCTGCAGAATGTCTGCAATACTTAGAAAAAACCTAGGAAACAATCTTGCTTTTTTAAAGTTTGAGAGATTATAGAAAACACATCTGTTTTTGCGTAAGATTGATTTTTTTTTTTTTCTTTGAGGACAAAACCCTCTGAAATAAAGTTCCTGACATAGGGCAAAATCATTTCATCAGTAACACACATTTCACCTGTTTATTTTCATACAAAATCTACCTCCACATTCCAGCTACTTATTTCTTGTACATGACCTGCAAGGTCAACATGCTAGAAGCTAAGAAAAAAAAGATGAGCGATACATTGTTTTATCCAAAGAGTGTGGATTTCATGTAACACAGGGGAGAATTGAGGCTAGCAAGAGACCGGTGGGAAAAGTTATTTGCAGGAAATGTTTCAAATATAAGATGAAAGACTTATGGGGAAAAAAAAAAAAGAATCTTTTTCGTTACCAACAAAAAAACATGATACTGGTTCTGGTTAACTAAAACAATATAGTTGAAAAAATAACTAATACATTACTATTGAGAGTAATAGAAGAAACACTGTCATAGATATCAGGTTAACAACAGAAACATTTTGACATATCCACTGTGAAACTTTTGTTTTTAAAAGTAACATATTAGATTCCTCTCCCTCCCTTGCTAGAGGAAAAGCCTGTCTCAACACTGATGGGAGTTATTGTTTTTTTACTACATATGTTTATATATTGAACAATGTAAAGTATTGGTCTTATATTTTTTTAAATTGTGTAATTGACATCATACTGTACAGCTCCTTCTACAGCTTTTTCTCAATTTTGTTTGAAATTTATCAATTCATGTATATAACTCTATCATTTTATATGTATATCTATCAAGTATTCCATTGCAAGAATATATCACAATTTATTTATCCCTTCTCCTGTTTATAAACATTTAGGCGGTTTCAATTTTTCTCTGTGCTGCAATAATCACTCATGTACATTCTTCCCCAAGTCATGAACTACGGTTTCTCTGGAGTATGTGCTTGTGAGTAGAATTGCTTGGTCTCAGAGAATGAAGCCTTTAAATTTATTATAAATTAACAAACTGCCCTTGTAAGTTGCACTGATTTATATCACAATCAGTGCACTGAAAGAGTCCCCCTCGCTGTAGTCAGGGCTTCTCCTAGGGGTAATACTACATTCTGAGAGTCATTGAATTTGTGAGGAAGTTTTGGGTTGTCATAAAGGCTGGAAAGTGCTGCTGGCGTTAAGTGGGTGGGGTCAGAAATGTGAGATGACTAACAATGCAGCCTCTCATGATAAGAATTGTCCTCCTCAAAGAACTTTTGAAAATATAACTGGACATTTATGAAGATAAGCAAAACAGAACAAAACAAAAAGAAATCCAAACTTGTGTGTAATTATCAGAGTTATGAATTAGCTTCCATATAAGTCCAAAGAATTTTTTGCTCAGTTTTAACCTATGCTGAATTTTCGATGATTGGAACCACTGCATAAACTGTAGAAAGATATACATTCTATTTTTTGCTGGGAGATACAGATATGCATAAAAATCAGTACTATAAAAAACTTTACAAAGCACATTACTAATGACAATACCCATGATCGATAAATTCTCTACTAAAAATGCCAGGATCTGTCCTGTGCTCATGGTTGTCCTTTTCACTGTGATATGGATGCAAATGCCTGACATTATGTTTTCATGCCCAAGTATTTATGTATTAAACTGTACAATCATATTATAAACTACTTTCTTGTATTCCTTCTTTCGTATTTTATTTATAATATATTATGATACTATGATAATATATTATTGGGTTTTTCAAAGTATATGTATAGGCAGGTAATATTACCTATGAGTTTTATACGAGGCTACTAAAGGAGACAATACGTCCAACACAAGGTATTGGGAAACATTTTAAATTTTGCCAATCAAATGCAGGTAACATATTTTATTTTTCATTTTCCTGATAAGATTTAGGTTGAACACCTTTTCATATCATTAATGAACATTTTTTGTCTTTAATGTATCGTGTTCATAACCTTTGAGTTGTTTGTATCTTCCTTACTGGTTTGCTAAATTTTTTTTAAGATATTATTTTTTAAGTAATGTCTATACCCAGCGTGGGGCTCAGACTTATGACCCCAAGATCGAGAGTCATGTGCTCTACTGACTGAACCAGCCACAGGCCCCTGATAATCCTTAATATATACCATAGAATAAACAATTGTCATTCAAATGAGTTATAAGTATTTTCTTGCCATTTGTTGTCCTGTAACTTTCCTTATTATACCTTTTTTGGTAGAGAAGTTTAAATTTTATTGTAATTTACATGTTTAAACTATTCTAAGGCTTTTACACAAAATTAATGCTAACCGAGATAAGTCTTCCCCCCCCCCAGGAATTTATAGATCTTTGATCTTTTATTTGCTTTTGCTATTTTAAAGGAAATGCTAATTTTGAATGGGAAGTTGTGTGTTGTTTCTCCTTTTCTCACTTCGCCCTCCATTTTCTTACCTGTTTTTGTCTCAAGATTTTGGCTTTGCCCCGTGCTCACTGAACCTCTGTCCTCACAGTTGTGGGTCAGGTCTCTTTCCTGCTAAGCTACTGGGGATTTTGCAGTTCCTGTCATCCAGCCAGCTATAGTTTGCTGCATTTTCTGATCATAACAGCTTTGACCCTGTCTTCATTCCTCCCTAGATTCTTAAGTTTTTGCCTTCTTAAGCCATTTCAGCATAGACTGTTTTGACCACTGAGCTGTGGGTGGCTTTAGGCGGGTGATCCATTACTGAATATGGCTGCCATTATTTGTTCACTGTCTTGGATACCAGCAGGCCTGATACCATAGCTGTGCTCACTGTTCTCTTCATCTGTTCCCTTTCTGGTCCATGAAAGTATATAAACTGGTTTTTGAGCCTGCATGAAAGTGCTTTTGTTATTGCCATTGCTGTTTACTTTTTTGTATTTTCTTTATCATGCTATGTATTTGAACCATGGGCTTTGCCTCAAATTGCAAACTTACACTCTTCAGTAGAATTTGAGTACACATTTTGAGAAAAAGGAAATAGATTGTGCATTTGTTAAATGCCACACATTGAAACATGAATGCACTATACCTATGAAGGGAGAATGCCTGTCCTTGTGATGAGGAAGCTATATCCCAGGCTTATGAACAAGCATAACTCCATCCCTTCCTGAGGCAAGACTGTAATTTCTTAATAACAACCCAAGGTTTCAAGTTAATGGAGCTGCCACAGAGGCAGTGAGTGTAACTGAGACCCCCTAAGTGTTTATATGCTCTTGTCTTACCTATTTATTTTCATTTGTGAGTCTAGGTAGAGAGTGATAATTGTTTAATTGTGCATATTGGCTTTTTCATTTTTTAAATTTAATGTTTCACAACGTTTTTAATCTAAAAGAATGCCTCATGCTGTGATAATCAACATGATAAAATGTAAAAATAAATAAATAGCCCACATTTAAAAGATTCCTCTTATCTACCAACAAGCCCTATCTGCGGAATGTAAACTTAATTGCAATATATTTCCTTAATGGTCTTCTTTAATTGGTTACCCTGCTATGGTATCTTTGGAAAGTTGAAGTTCTATAACAAAGCATTAGTAGTTTAGTTCTCACACAGAGGCTTATAATGATCAGAGCACATAAAAATAACAGTTCTTCAATATTTGGACATTTTAACAATATTTGTCCTGTCAGTCCATAAGCATGGAATGTCTTTCCATTTCTTTGTGTCATCTCCAATTTCTTTCATCAATGTTTTATAGTTTTCAGAGTACAGGTCTTTCACCTCTTTGGTTAGGCTTATTCCTAGGTATCTTATTATTTTTGGTGCCACTTCTTCAATATTCAATCATTACGTGAAAATGAATATATTTTGATTTTCCTCAAGTTGAGTTTCTTTTTTACAATGATATTAAAATTTGTAGTAAAGAGAACATGGCCTACAGAGACTGCAACTATTTACAAAATGCCGTAAGAAACCGAAAACTTTACCTAGAATTTGAGCCTCTTTCCGTTTTCTTAGATTGATTAGCTGGGGCTTTGAAATTGCAAACTCCTTGAAGACAGAATGTATCAGTTACCCATAGTCTCCATTCAACTTAGTACTCTGCTCACAGAGGTCAGTAAACACTTGCCCAAATAAATGATGAAATTAGCACATTCTCTTCTGCTCCACTCAGAGGCATAGCTGTATGTTGTCACTTTCTTTGTTCCTTCAATTTCTTAAACATTATAGTATTCCCAAAATAAAATGATCTAATGCACCTCCAGAAATTATTAAGCATTAAAAAATAATAATTGAATGTTTAAATCACATGTACTTTTTGTCAAGTCAATTTTTATAGAAGTCACCCTTGTACTCCTTTCTCAATATATTCTCCACCCTTGTCTGGAGGACCTCCTATCCCGATGTATTCATAAGCCATGTATTGTTTGCTTTACACTTTACATAACTATTCTCATTCTTTCTTACCATTCTGCAACTCTCTTTTTTTACTCAACATTAAAATTTCCAAAGTAAATCTATATTTATATAGTACTTTTTCATTCATTTATCAATATGTGAAAAAAAGTTTGGGTATTTTTTTTAAAGTAATCTCTACACCCAATGTGGGGCTTGAATTCACAAGCCCGAGATGGAGAGTTGCATGCTCTTCCAACTGAGCTAGCCAGGTGCCCTTCAATCCGTGAAAATTTTAAATTCTTCTCCCAATGGACGTTTCCATGTTTTTGGTATTACAAAGACATTTACTTTTCCAAAGTCAGGTAAACTGGAAGCACTATGCTAACAGTATGTGATAACTCCAGATCGTCATATGCTTTCTAGCCCTTCGCACAGTTGTGCTTCTAAAGGTCGCTGATAAAATTTATTCACAAAGTCAAGTCTATCCCAATTTATGATTGATAAAGCTTGTTTTTATATCTTTTCATTTTTCTTTTTAAATTTCTAAATATACATCTGCCTTCGTTCTCTCCCAAATGCCATCTTATATTTCATAATCATTTATTTACTATATATACATTAATGTATTATCCATTTTATTATAAAGTCATTGAGATAATTGAGTATGCATTTAGTTTGTGTGGTGGTAGTTCTATTTTACCACTTTTCTCACCTTTAAGTATTTTTTCCTAGCTCATTGAATTCCAGTTCTTTTCTTTCTCCTAAACAAATCTTTCTATCTTCCTTAAGGAGTCATCTCCAAATTCCAAATAAGTAATGTTTTCTTTTTGAGTCATCCTGATGGGTGATTAAGCTATTTATCAACATTTAATAACATTGCTTCTTGTTGACTTTTTTTTTTTTTTTTTTGGTAGCCAACTGGTGACTTGAGCACATGGTCCAGATCATACATCCCTCACTAATTTGATAAATCTAAAGTCATTTTTTGAGACCTTGATGAAAAACGCTCAATTTGACAGAATCTGACATCTTTTGAAATCTTGGTAACATACGCTAAATATGCTCTGTTTTTACACACAGGTGGAGATGACATATGAAACAATCAACTTCTTGCTCTCAACTCCATGAAATAGTTTAGTTGATGCTTTCATCCAAATCCCCCTGAAAGCAATGTATGGTCCGAGGCACTGCACTGCAGTGACAAGAGTGTTTTCTGAGATTGCATCCGTGTCAACATTTCCCCTCCTTTTCTTCTACATCTTTACTTCTTCAAATTATTTTCTTCCTTATCTCTTAGTAAAGGAGAGAAAGAAGGATTATCCTTCCACAAACTGTGCGCAAGAATAGTTATTACTTCTCATGTTATGCTGACGTATAGGTACATCATACCCACAGGCTTAAAAATTGGGAAAAACCCTCCCCAGCCCAATTAAACTGCCACAGATAGTCTTCCATGTTCCATTCACATTGTTCTAATTATCAGAATATGCACAGGAAAGAAGGAGGGAAGAGATGGTTTCTCCTTTAGTAGTGAACTGCTCTGTGTTAGTTGCTGATGGCAGATTCATAATTATGTGACTGAGAGGATTAAAGTTTTATGGATATTAGGGCCATATGAACAGAAAATAGCTGCCGTGATGGCATCAGTGGATGTCTGTTAGGCTCCACGATAACTGGTCCAGAACCGAAAAATCTAGTCAATAGACATCTGCTTGTTGCCAGTTGCCAAAGTGGACAGATTCCAACTTTTAACCAAAATACATCTAGTCAATATTATTTCAAAACAGGCTATCAATTCAGTAAAACAACCACTGAAAAGAGTAAACAATCTTTTGCTAGACTGAATTTACTGGTAAGCTCAACCAAAATATCCGTTCATTTTCTCTTTCAACCCATAAATGTTTATTGAGAACTAATGCTCAATTCACACTCAGTAATGAACAAAATAGATGAGTTCCTGCACACACACATAGCTTTTGTTCTAGAAGCTGGAGAGAGAATGTGAGTATCGCCTGCTGGGGTTTGAAACTAAAGGTTTTACAGTAGCTATCTTTTAAAAATGGGGTAATTCTTAGATTAAGAAGGATCATACAGAACATATCCAGAACATCTACTAATATATTGTTTTATTAGTCTCAGCTTACATTGGCTGCAACACTTTAACCCTGTAGACCCAAAGTGTGGGACTTAAACCAGCAGTATCAACATCATATGGAAAACAGTTAAAAATACAAATTCTTGAGCCTCACCCCACATCTACTGTATCAGAAATTTGGAATCCAATGCAGGCTAAAATTGGAGGAACAATTAGTGTATAACAAAGTCACCTGTAGGACTCATGAATTACAGACCACCAGTCCTCATGCCTGGAGTTTCAGACTCACTAGGACTATAGGGGAGCTGGATAATTTACATTTTTTGATAATTTACATTTTTAACGAGTTTCTAGGTGATGCTGAGCTGGTGGTATGAAGACCATACTTGAAGTACTGGCTTATTGGGTATCCATCCTGGATGAACATTACATGAAAATTATCTGGAATCTTCTAAAAACACCAGTATTTGGACTCTACCCCAGAACAATTAAAGCAGCATCTCTGCATGTATGCCCAGACTTTGCATTTAAAAAATGAATTCCATGTGATTCTGATGTACATCCAGGGTTAAGGAAGCGTGCTTTAAGAAAATCATTCCATCTCCCTGTGCTACCCTTTAGCACACGAGTAGAATGCTATTCTTCCTACTAAAAACCATTGGGAATTTGAAGCAGAACTCATTTTAAGCTTTTTCTACATAATGCTCCCCCCCAAAGCAATAGTAAAATGAAAAAAAAAAATCAATGAAACATATTATCTAGCATTATCTAGGTCAAAATAATATATTAAAACCCTAGGTATTCTGCAGAATTCAACTTAATAAGCAACTCTCAACTATATTGAAACTTTTTCCAACTGGGACACATGTGTAAATACAACTCTAACAGTTTTCATTTTTTAGGGAGACATGAATATGGGTTGTGGCATAAACGTTAATCACTGTCTTACATCTTGGATTGTAATGGAATAGAAATGCAAAAATATTTACTTTATGGATGTACTGAAATAAATGATAAATCCCTTACCTGGCACTGAGGCCATTACATCTACTAGTCAAAGTGAAGTTTGTAACCTGCTCTTGGAGAGAAGAGCAAATGGCAATTTGTCGGGGGAGCTAATTCTTGCTGTGTCTGGGAGACTGTGGCCTCTCTTATCAGTCTTCTGTTCAGCGGGGAACCAGTGGGCCTTGGGGGTCTCTTTGTTTACTATCTTAGTCCTTTTCCATTACAATAAGCATCAGGCCTGTAAGTTATTCTGTTCCCCAGACTAGTCTCCTGTGGCTTTAAAGCTCTCCAAATGCCACAAGTTCTCAACACCCCCACTTCCCAACTCCCTTGCAGAATTTTTAAGTGACAAGAAGCTAGAAAAATACAGATGGCATAATTATATATTTTGCAGTTGATTAATCACCACAAAACATTAATCACATTTTGTATAACAATACATAATCAAATTCTTTATAGTAGAAATTAAGTTTCTTTCTGATAGAGAATGGATTCCTTTAGGATATTGACAGGGTTTTTCAGCATCTGTTTGGCTCCCATTCCACATCTGCATTTGATTTTTATCTGCTTTAGGGCTTAGTAAAGTGTGGCTTAAAGGTTGTTTTATAACTATAAATGTACGTGCTAATAGAAGAATTTGTTGAAAGGAAAATATTAGCACAAGTTAGATACTATAAATATATTTTTTCCAGGCCATAACATGTTTCTTTAGTGAAAACCATTGGATTTTGTTTTCCTAAAGAGTAATCCCACTGAAATCAAATACAAATTATACATGTGTTTTTTCTCTTAATAGCTATTGAGATAAATTCTTAATCTTGTAATTAGCTTTATATTATTACAAGACAAAATCTATGTATAACTTTTATGGAAATAATGTTTTTATAGTGTAAGTGCCTAATTTCTTGATTATTATAAAATAATCATACAGAGTGTGTGTTATCAATTTGTGTATGCATATAGGTATTTATAATCATTTGCCAAATAACGATAAATATATACACAATACATATATTATACACAAGCATATACAAACATAAAATTGCCTCACTCCTTTACTATTTGGAACTTACAAACTAAAATTATCATACTTCTTAGTAGTTTCAGTCACTCAAAAATAGTTAGATATATCTGCCTGTATTTATACCTTTATTATGTCTCTAGGAAAAAAAAATTAGGGAACAAAGATGTACATCCTCTGTTTTCAAGTGTTTCATCAGAAGAACACTAGCATATAATACAAGGGAACTTTCCAAAGCAAATATAAACAATAATACAGTAACTTCATATATACATTATTAAGTGTGTGTGTCTGTGTGCATGTGCGATATGCTACTTTTATTCCAGCATGATTACACAGCTGGCCTGTAGAACTCAGAGAGAAATTCACATGATCATGTTATTCTGGCCTAGTATTGAAACTCATATACATTTACCGCAGCATAGGTACATGTGTAAATATTAATTTACCTCTAATGTATTACTGAAGAAATAATATAAGGGAAACATAACTTAGGTTGGATTATTTGGATTAGAGAGAGGAATCATGCCATGTAATCTGATTACTAGAAAGACAAGCAAAGTGTGCTAATAATAATTGGGAAGAATGGTCTCATGGGTAGGGTAGAAGAGGAAAGAAGATGAAATGCCTGCAGAGAGAGTAAAAAGATAAACCTGACCAGAGCAGGTTTGTTGAAGAATGTTTTAAAAAAGCATGATTATACATTTTTCTAATAAATGACATTTGTGTCTGTTTTATTTAAAATTAACTTAACCACAAACTTGGTTACCAAGTGCAGCCCCTGAAATGGTTAATACTACATGATAATTTTCATCCCCAGGATTTGGGTCTCCTGACAGTGTGTTATCCATGAAAGGTGTTGGAGAAACTAGCATGTCCTCTTCCTTGCAGGTACATATGGCCTCTTAGACCTCCAGGAGCCTGCAGCCTGCATTTCCACGAGACCACTGCAGAGATTTCCTCAGTACCTCTGCTTGTCTAATGACATGGGCTCCAGATTTCACCCTTATTTCACATTCAGCCAATACAGCTCTGCACACAGAAAGGTAAGCAGTGCAGGCTTGATAAGCTTGCCTTTTGAACAAATAATTTGTCAGTCTGTGTTGGGAACTGGGATGTTACTAGTTCTGTGAAGCACTTTTAGTGCTGTGAAAAGTAGTATACAAATAAAATGATTGATGTCCTGTCAATAGGAACTTCAGGAAGAGGATCAAACAGAGCAGTTTCTTTTGAAGTAGGGATGGATGTGGGGGGAAAGGTGTTAGATTTTACTTTTCTATCTATCATAAACCCCAAAGCATCATTCCAGCAAGAAAAGAACCCGGTATCTGAACAAGGCAGAACACAATTTCTTAGCAGTAGACACATCCCAGTGAAAAACACAAAAGCTGGATTTGTAAATCCATTCATAAGGATTTTATTGTAAATTTTTCCCATCACTGGAATGATATTGGCTGGAGCGCTTACATATCTTCAAGCTTTTTTCTTTTTGCCTCCATTTTTCATAGGCTTTTAAACTTTCCTTTAAAATGGCCAGATTACCATTTCTAAGGACATTTGGCTGTGAAAAATATCAATAAGATAATTTAGAAAATTGCTGGATATAAAATAAATATATGCAATAAATTGCATTTCTGTAAAATAGGTATATTAAAAATTTAGCACACTATACCACCAAAAATTGAAAATAATTATGATTCTTTAAAAAAAATAGACTGTGTAAGCCCCTTATGAAAAAAAATATAGATGTTTATTAGATGACATTAGAAAATATTTAAATAAATGGAGTCATACGCAATGCTTACAGATTAGAAGATGCAATGTTGAAAAAATGTATTTCCCCCAAATATATTATAACTTCAATACAATTACACTAAAAATCCCTACAGGGCTTTTTATTTTTTTTAATGATAAGTTGATTCTAAAACATGTATGCAAGAGCAAAGTACAAGAATAAGCAATAAACAGTACATTCCAGACATCAAGAATGGTTAAGACATTACCAAATATCAAGAATTATTGTAAAGTTAAAGTAATTCATCTAGGGGGGAAATGGAGGTAAAATAATGAAGAGAAGAAAACACTGACAAGTTAGAAACAGACCTAGGTCTAGGGGGAAGTTGGTTAATGACCAGGTACACTGCTGGGTAGTAGGGGGAAAAACATCTTCAATAAATTTTTCTACAATAATCACTTGTCCATAAAAAATGTATTTGAATCTCTACCTCACACTATTAACAGGAATAATTGAGCTAGGTTAAAAATTTAAACATAAATGTCTAAATTAGAAAGACAGAATTACAAAATAATATAAAAGGATGTTTTGAAGACCTTGACATAAAAAATAATTTTTTAAACAAGACTTAATAATTGCAACCCATGGAAGATAAATAAATATGAGTATATTAAAATTAACATTTCAATTTCTCCAAAAGCTTATTAAGCAAATAAAGACACACTACAAACTGGAGAAAGATATTTTATACACATACAACTAAGGAAGATTAGATCTAGAATATATAAAGAACTCCTCTTAATAAGAAGACGATTTTAGGGTTTTTTGGTTTATTTAGAGAAGAAAATTTTTGCAACACACAGACTCTGGCCAGCTAATTGGCATTTCTCAGAAGAGGAAGGAGAGATATTACATAATCCCATGAAAAGACCCTCAATTTGTCAATAATCAGTACAGTGAAATGTAAAATCTCTATGGAGGTGTGTTATAGGCCCAACACGCTGGTAGAAAATCGGAAGGCAGGCAAGTGCTGATGCTGCCTGGAGGCAACTGATTTTTACATATTGCTGATGGGAGTGAATATTGATAAAATGACTTTGGCAAATAATTTGGCATTTCCTACTAAAAAAGATGATGCTCACACTTTGAGACTTAGCCATACCATTCTTGGTTATGTGTCCTACAGAAATTCTTACACATGTGCACTTAGGGATATGCACAAAAATATACATGGCAGCACTAACAACTAAACGTGTATGGACTTTCCACAAAGAAAATGATAACTACATTGTCCTACATGCATACAATGTAATTCTCTAAAACAGTGAAAAGAAATGAGCTAAAGCTCTGGGGCTGTCTTACCATAGATACAACATCTGTAGCTATATCTACAGCTATCAAACTAGTGTGCAGATTTATCTATACATTCATTTCACATGAATATATTTGGTGCACATGTTTCTCTTTCTGTGTAGATTACCATGTTGTTAAATATGAACTTCAAATTGAGACCCTTCTTTGTCTAACTCAACAATGCTGCAAAATCAAAGCAGGACAATTCCTTGGCTATCAGCTGTTTGAATCTTAACACAGTGCATGGATCTCTTCCACAATATTCCTGGCTTCTGGTCACCTTCACTCAAGTTTGTCCTGTGCATTCAAAGACTCACAGGATATATTTTTCTAATTGTTGAGATAGCTCTGTTGCTAATGAGCATACGCTGCAGCCTTATAAATTGCATTCCTTGCATTTTTGTATGTCCAATGTGACTTCAGCTTGTCTTAAATCTACTTCTTTAAATCCTTAATGTATGTGAGATTGGCTGATTGGCCCTCCATAATCTGAATCATCTCTGGAATCTCTCTAGTTGTCCTTCTTAAAGAGGATGCCCAAATCTAGGTCCAAAATTTCAGAAGACAGCTGAGCAGCTCAGAAACCAATGGCAATATTTGGCAGGGTCCTTGATCTGGATGATACAGGTCATTCTCTCCCTTCAGTCATTATACATTCATCTACTCATTCATCTGGTCGATGATTTAGAGTACATGTGAGCTTGGCAGGACTTGGAAATGAAGGATATTTTTATTGAATTAGTCCAAAATTATAATAGCACTTTTGGCAAAGGGGACATTCTTAATTCTAATTGGGGAGTTTAAATGCTATTTGCTACAACAGCCTATACTGCAGATTATGTAAATAATCCTGTTTTATCACAGATAGTTATCAGGAAATAGACTCCAAGCCAGAAATTTGTTTATGGAAGGTTTACTGTATGGCATCTTTAGGAACAAAAATTTTAAGGGAGTGAGGGAAGCAGAGTTGAGCTGAAGAAGTCAAACTCCGATGCAGTTTCAACAGAGCCTTCAGCCAACCTCATGGAGACTTCTGGAACTGAGATGGTTCTTCAGAGTTGTCTTGACTCAAGGTGCACAGACAGGCCTTTGTACTCTGACACTGAATAGTCATTGGATATGTGCTGACCCTGCAGAGCAGTGCTAACCTTGGGGCATAGACTCCTTCATCATTGGGCAACTTCAAAGAAGAAAATGCTTCTGGAACCAGGAAAATGAGACTTGGGTCTTGGAAGAGGATCTGGCACACCACTACATTCATTCATTATACTATAATTATACATATAATAATGCCTATAAAATAAAAATAAAAATTTTTAGGAAATTACAAAGTCAAAATGCAGAATAAGGATAACTTTTCAGAAATGTATGCAAGTTATTCCATTATATATGTAATACATCCCGTCTAAGAGAATTTCCTTTGTAAACACAACTCCCAAGGTCAAATCCACTTTCTCTCTCTTTTTTTTTTTTAAGATTTTATTTCTTTGACAGAGAGAGAGATAGTGAGAGAGAGAGAGAGACCACAAACAGACAAAAAGGGGGAGTGGCAGAAGGAGAGGGAGAAGCAGGCTCCCCGCTGAGCAAGGAACCCTATTTGGAACTGGATCCCAGGTCCCTGGGATCATGACCTGAGCAGAAGGCAGAAGCATAACTGACTGAGCCACCCAGACATCCCTCTTTGTTTTGCTTTATTTCAAAAGAACACATTACCCTGGAATGAATTTATGTTGATGTATTGTGAAGATGGGAGAGACAGTGTGAAAATGATACTGGTCTCAAGGAAAAAAAAAAATTGTTTATATACTTACTGATGTAAAACTTAAAAAAATTATTGCTTAAATGGATTTGAAAATTTGTTGCCCATTTGAAAATAATAATTAGCTACCTGAATCTCAGAAATAAAATGATACAAGAACTATTGTGAAAATCAGCAAGGAACATTCTAGATCCCTCTCTTGACTTAGCTAATTCTTACACATACTTAGGGCTCTGCAATTCAACACTTCCAGGAATTATTTCTTAACCCAATACCATGTAAGACCTTTCATATCACCTCTCCTCTCACCTCTACACATTCCTGCAGCATCATGAAAACCTTTATCCCACATTATTGGAAATACCTGCTTGTGTTTCTTTTTCCCCCTTTAACTGAAAATTCCTAAAAGATAGGGAGTATGTCATTTTCAAATAAGTGATTACAGCATGTATCACAGTTTCTGACATAGCATAGGTAATCAGCAAATATTTAAGAAGGACAGATGAATTCCCTGAATTCCAAATTTCTATATCCAAATGCCTATTTATTTTTCCACTGGATGTCATACAGACATTTTAACTTAACATGCCCCAAACTTATTCCCAATTATCCTCCTTCACCCCAAACCTGTTTTTTCCATAGACTTTAATCTCTAACCTGGCAATTCCATCCGCCTAAGGGATCAGGTCAAAAATCTAAAAGTCATCCTAAGTCCTCTTCCTTTTTCCACATTGTACCTTTATGCCATCAACAAATGTCATATGCTGTAACTTCAAAATATATCTAGAATCTGACTGCCTCTCCTAATCTCTGCTGCTAATATCGTGGTCCAAAGCAGTGACACCTAGGAAGTATTACGTACCTCCTACCGTGATCTCCTTACTCCTACCAGAGCCAATCTAAAAGCCAGAATGATTTTTGAAAAGTAAGAGTCAGATTATCCCACTCCTATTTAAAACTTCCAATGTACTTCTCATTTTAATCATAGGGAATACTTCTTCACTTCCTTCAGGGTTCTGCTCAAATGCCATATTCTACTCCTGATCTTCCTTTATTAGTATATATAACATGACAACCCCCTTCAAAATGAAACCCATCCTTCTGTGCCCTATTTTTTTTCCCGCAGCCCTTATCACCATCTTAAATGTTATCTTATCATGTCTCTTGGTTTTATATTTGTCTCCATGTCTGGACTGCAGCATTAATAAGGTCAGAGATTTTTGCCTTTGTGTTTACTCCTATCCTCCATGCCTTTAAAAAAAAAAAAAAAAAGCCCGACATATAATAAGTGCTCACCAAACGTGTATTAAATGAATAAATATGTAGGTGAATAAATAGATGCTTAGAGAAATTAATAATTGAACAAATATAAAGTGCCAGTTATGGGCAAGTATCTCTGGAAACAAGAAAAAGAAGAAAGTATCACTCTCCTAATGGAGCTTAAATGCCAGCTGGGGAAGACGGATAATAAATAAGTAAACAAGCGAATCAAACAAGTTCTTATAGATAGTGGTAAGGAAGAAGCACGGTGATATAACAGAGGTTAACTAGAGTAGGATGTCGGCTAATTTAGAGGGCGTCATTAGGGAAGTCCTCTGTACAATGGTGATATTTAAGTTCAGATTGGAAAGACAGCAGGAAGAGCATCTCCAAACAAGAGAAAGGCAAAGAGAAGTACAAAGATGCCAAGGAAGGAGCAAGCTAGAGGAGCAAGATGTCCAAAATACCTGCATGTGAGAAGGGAGACGCCCTGAAAGGACTCGATGAACGTGGGGACATCGAGGGGTTTCTTGGGCAGTAGTAGTATTTGCTTCTTCTTCACTGTTCAACTGCAGTGCTTTGTAACCAACTTCAGTTAAAGAAGAAAACCCATTGTATAACAATTTTGCTCTTTGTTTATTATTTTGTTTCTGCAATTGAACACAAGCCCCTGGTAAACAGAATCCATGTCTCCAACCACCAGGAACTATAGCTGATACAGAAGGGTCTCACACAAAAATCTGTTGAATAAATGTGATGAGTAATATTTCAAAACCAGGTAAGAACAACATATACATGAGGCAAGCCACTTTAGATAGGAAAACAGTTCTGCACAATTAAATAATAGATTATCAAAATGGTCCAAAACATTTTATTTCATATTGTGTTTTATTAGGTAAGAACTAAAAACAATCCAATCCAGTTTCACTGTTGCTTTTGTTCTTTTCTATTTTGTTTAATGGTTGGTCACTTGGTGGAGTGTTTTGGTTTTAAGGGTGTTGGTGACTAGGGAAGAAACTAATGAAATAATTCAGCTAAGAATCCATTAACCCAGTGTATAATGTGCTAATGGTTTTGTTTGCTGTTCTAGAAGTTTTAATAGGAATTTCACTTTAGATTAATAATAATTAAATCCATTTTTTCTGAATACTAACTAAAGTTGATATGTTAATAAAAAATAGTGAAATAAACTTATACACAATACAAAATATAAAACAGATCAGCATTGTTAAATTGATTAAACATGGAGGCCATTAGACTGAGGTCACTCTAATGTCCTCGCAGCCTATGTAAGCAAAACAAAATCTAAGTGTGTACATGCCTTAAGGTTACAAAATCAAAACACTGAGAACAACCTATCACAAATAGCCAACAAGGCTTTAAGCTATAGCCAGTCAACAATTTTCTTACTTTCCTTCCACCTTTTCTATAAGTCTAAACGTCTTTGCCTGAGCTCCTGTCAGTGGAGCACCCCAACCACTTCCAATTTGGTGCTGCCTGGTTGATTTTTGCTCAAGTAAACTCTTAAAATTTGTAGTATGCCTCAACTTATCTTTTAATAGGTCACCTTGAAAAATACAGAAAATATTTTCTTAATTAAGATTTTCACATTTCACTTAGACTGTCTTAACTATTTCCTCTTGTTTTGAGAAGGTTTGAATAGATTTCAAAATTTTTAATAGCTACTGAAAAATTTTTAATTGTTTTTGAAATTTTTAAACACTTTTAGATTTTATTCCCTAATTCCTAAAATAGCTTATTAGCCTGGATGTTATATTTCTAATGATCAAATTAATACTAATTACATTTAAATATTGGATTAAAATAAAGTGAAATTAATGTTGCTGTACAACTAAATTAAAATTTTCCTTAAATTTAAAAGAATTGGAACAATTGAATTTTAAATTATGTGAATATAAATTTAAACTTAAAATTTTAACTGAATTTAATTATATTAAATTTAAAATTCATTTTACTTTAAATTAAATGTTAAATTTAATTACTTTTAATTTCAAAAGTATTGAAATAAATAACCAGGAAAATTCTCACACATTAGAAGTTACTAAATTTTGGATGTTAGCAAAGACAGTTGGACTAATTTTATTTGGTATTAGTTTGCACTAAACTCCAAAATAAAAGATTTCAATCATTCAAAAGAGGAAGTAGATATTTTCAGAAATAATTACTATATCCGTCTAAATGATTACGACCACAAATTTGAAGAATGTTAAATATAAACGCAATTTTTTAAAGTATTAGACTGTTTGAAAATTATAATAAATTTCATGCTAAATGGACAGATTGACAAACAGAAAGTGAATTAAAAGACTAGACAGATACTAGTGTAAGCAACATAGTGAAAGAAAAAAAAACAAAATGCCAACATTTTTGTTACTGATGATTAAAATATACTTTTATGACTGTATCTATTATTGACTGTAACTACTAAAATTCTTATGGATTCATTTTTAATCTGCTACGAATTTGGTGAAATGGTCATTTGGGAAATTGATCGTTTTTGGTGAATCAACTTTCAGCTAATTGTTTTTAGTGAATTGACTCAGAGCCAACTAATAAATGCTGAAACAAAGGTTATGAAATTGGAATCTCATGGAAAGGGACAGAATTGTGAGATAGAAATGCCAAAAAAGAAAGGGAGTTAGCACCTATTAAAAGCTTCGCCAGACTTTAACAGCTAGTTAGTGTTCAAGCCAGCACTAGAATTCAGACAGACAGTTTTCTCTTCTGCTTTTTCAGCTTTGTAGTCCTTGTTACAGGAACCAGAAAGAAGTGTAACAACAACCGCCACCGATGTTCATTTTGCTAAAAATTACTATAAAATTCCTCCAAATAATAACAGTGGTTATCTCTGGACGCAGGACACTAGATTATTTTTATTTTCCTCTTTGTGCTTTCTTGTATCCCATAATTATTTTTAATTTACATGCATTATTTTCACATTAAGAAAGATCAGTACAATTTATTACTTTTAATATAGAAAAGTACTAGGAATAATACCCTGTAGCAACATATACTTACTTCATTGATTTGTAGAAATCTACATTATAGGAATTAACTTATTTGCCTGATGGGAATGTGCATTTTTGTCCATTTTTATACACTGTGATTCCAATGAAATTTTAAGTAGCAGATTGTTATCATTTCGTTGTGTTTAAGTATTACCCAGACAAGATCTATTAGTGAGAATAGGCTAAGCTTATACTGATGCAACAAATAACCCCAAATCTTCATGACTTCATATTTCTCTTTCACCCAGATATCCCGAGCATGTGTATGTGTGTGTTTGTGTATTTGCGCACGCGTGTGTGTTTTCTCTCAGGGCAGAGATGTCTCCGCTCCCTAGGACCCACTTTTGTTCACTTTTCATAAGCCAGGACAATCCACAAGGTTGAGGTCACAGCAAGAAAAATGAGAAGTGTAGCCTTTTCAGGTTTAGGAAAGAAAGAATAGTGGGCTTCTGGGTGAACAGTAGTAATCAAAGAAGGTTTTGTTTTGTTTTGTTTCCTGTGTTATAAGGGAATTCCAAAGCTGGATGCCATCTTGGAAATTTGTTCTTCTGTACTTCCAATCTTGTAACCCTGATTTCCCCCTCAAATTAAAAAAAAAAAAAAAAAAGGACCTTCCTTTGATTCCTTTGACACCTATCAAACACTGAGGATTAGAGGAGGACGAATGAGAGATAATGTATGTAAAGCACTTTGACTAGCTCAACAGGAAGGAGCCATCTACATTCAAGGCACTTAAAAAAAATATGCTAATGAAACAAGCCCTAGAAAGTTACAGCAAAAGAGAAAAGGTACAGTTGTCACACACCCCCTGCCGAACACCATCAATTTTCCAAGGACCAAAAAGAACAAAACTTTTTACTGTTCCATGTTGCCATCTCATGGTAATCCATTTCCAGAGTTTGGAATCCAGGGCTTTGGCACTTACGGTCCATCCCACTACCAGGAGTATCACAGTGACAGAGTCTACCTCTGACATCCTTAGGACACTGACAAGGATATTGGCTGCCTTAGTAACTTTAAAAGTCCTCATGATTAGTGTCTCCTGTATCTAATCAGTGTCTACTCTGCTGTTGACTAGGTAGGTTTGCATGTGAAATGCACCATACAAATAGGTGAATTCGCTCCACGTGTTTATGGAAAATGAGCTGTTGGAGAATAAAAACTGGTCCCTAAATCTGAAGAGGTGAGACCTTGAATACAGAGTGGAGATGCAAATCTGCTAGTTTGTGGCAATGTGAATAAAACTCTTCAGGGAGAATTTCCGTAAGACTGGAGGAAAACAACAACAACCCCTTGACCAGGGAAGGGCAGCGTGTTTTACCCAAAAGTTCTTGTGACCTTAGGAGGAGCTCTTCTACTCATATTATTGTCTCTCTTGTTTTCTTAGAAGAAATGACATTTGACTTTGTTTAGGAAATTCTATAGTTTCTTGAGGACCCTTCCTTTAAATCTGTAATTGAAAGAATTTTACACTAATGTCCTTTAGTGATCTAACATCCTACATTTATATCATCACAAGAAAAAGACAACCAATATCACAGAATCAAACAAACGTTTTGGTTGGTTTTATAGTGGTCTGACAAATTTAGAGGCCAGATGTATGCTTCAGGATAGGCTTCCTATTTTGAATGTGATGACACAACCCCTTTCTAAATTATGTGGTCATGTTTAGGAATTTTATAACAGTACCAAGAAACTGTATTTCTGTCATTGTGACTCTTTGAAACAACAAAGTTTTCTCTAACAAGTAGATTCTTGAGACTAATTAAGTGCTATCTACCTGTCAGGCTGAATGTCAACGTGATTTGGGAAGGGGCACCTCCACCCATGATACAAAACACAACAAAACTTTCTGAACAAGGTTTATATAAAAATGAAAGAAAGCAAAACAAGATGGATTTCTTCTCTCTCAAAACCTCTTCCTTGGTCCTAGTCCAGGGAGTGGGCAGTGTGTTACAAAAAGAGACCAGAAAAATCAGATTGGTCATTTGATATCCTGCCATATATTCTTCTGGCTTTTGTATTACATGATAATCACTCAGTGTGAATAGTGGCATTTCTCCCACATGTCAAGATCAATCAGATGACTGTCATGATTATGTAGAGTTGGTTGCTCTGTTTAACAGAAAAACCAGTATGGCATTCATGAGAATCATGGATAATGTTATCTAGACCCCACCAACCCCTGAAGATCCCAAATTACCCCTAACTCTGATTGAAGCTGCCTTTGACAGGTTACATTGAATTCTAAGAATTAATTAGTTGATTAAGATGAAAGCATTCTCTGTCTCACTGCCTCATACACATCCCCACAGCATATATACAACAGTCCCCTGTTACCTGTGGGAGATACTTTCCAAGACCCCCAGTGGATTCCTGAAACCACAGATAGTAGTGGGCCCTAAATATACTATGTTTTTTCCTATATATAATTACCTATAGCCAAGTTTAATTTAGAAATTAGGTACAGTAAGAGATTAACAACAACAGTAATAAAATAAACCAATTATAAGATACACTTTAATAAAAGTTAAATGAGTATGGTCTCTCTCTCTCTCTCTCACTTTCTCTCTCTCAAAATATCTTATATCTTATTACTGACCCTTCTTTGCCTTGTGATGATGTGTGATGACAAAATGCCTTTGTAA